>NW_026858357.1:0-248866 GCF_026571515.1 Ruditapes philippinarum | reverse complement strand
GAACACATTTGGGGATAAACCTTAGAATGTAGATATCAGAATAAACAAGAACCGGTTGAACATCCCAGGAAAGGTTTTTGACACAGGAAAGTATAACAAAATTAACAAAGGGCAAAAACCCAAAATAAAGCAAGGCAAAGAGTTTTGTCCCGGACAAAAGTCAAAAAGCAAAAATAAACAAAGGGTAATAACTTCAAAATAAGGCAAGGTAGAGTTATGTTTCTTAAGCCCTGCACTTCTACCAAATGAGACCTATCTACCTACAAAGTTTAATGTTGATATCTCTTATACTTTTAGAGTTATGTCACGGACAAAGTTCAAAGTGTAAAAATAAACGAAGGACAATAATTCAAAATTAGGCAAGACAGAGTTACGGTTCTTAAGCACTGCAAACCTACTCAGTGAGATCTATCTATTTGAAAAGTTTCATGTTGATAACTTTTATAGTTTTAGAGTTATGTCCCGGACAAAGTTCAAAGTGTAAAAATAAACAAGGGCAATAATCAAGTATTAGGCAAGGCAGAGCACGGTTCTTGTGCACATCTACTCAATGAGATCTATCTACCTACAAAGTTTCATGTTGATACCTCTTTTAGTTTTAGTGTTATGTCCCGGACAAAGTTCAGTGTAAAAATAAACAAAGGGCAATAATTCAAAAATTAGGCAAGGCAGAGTTACGGTTCTTGTACACTTCATCTACTCAATGAGATCTATCTACCTACAAAATTACATGTTGATACCTCTTGTTGTTTCAAAGTAATGTCCCGGACAAGAAAATCGGACGGACATACGGACAAAGCGGCGACTATATGCTCACCCTTCGGGAAGCATAATAAAAAGCAAGTCATCGGAAGATTCGAGAAATTTATTTGTAATATTACAATCATGCAAAATCTGACATATTTATCAAACTTTCAAATAATATTAAAAGAGACACAAAACTGATATACAAATTATATAAATATATAAAAAATGTAAAATATAGAGACATAACAATGATGTTAAAAAAGAATAGAACAATGGTGAGTGCTACAAAATAAAAACGAGATTGTTGTTTTATATGTTTTCTTCAATAAATAAAATGTCAAAATCTGTAAAATTTATTAAAAACGGGACAGAGTAATTGATTTGTGTTCTTTGTTGTACATTATCTTGCAGGGAAACTACAAAAGAAAGTTGGTAATCAACTGAGAAACTTCCTGATGTCAATACTTGTAATATCCTTACATACATGTATATCCTGCTATCCTACTACACTTTTAAGGTTGCTTGAGGACTGGAGACAGGCCCTGGACGACAATGAATATGTGGCAGCAATTTTGATGGATTTATCGAAGGCATATGCCACATGAAATTATTTTAGAGTATTTAACAGCATATGGCTTACCAGGTCCTGCCACCAACATTATGAAGTCTTATTTGTCAAAACAGAAAACCGCAAATAAAAAATAGACAATATTGTAAGTTCATAGACTAATATATCCAAAGGTGTCCCTCAAGGATCAATCCTGGCCTCATGTGTTCAATATTTTCATAAATGGCAAACTTTTTCTTTATAAATAAATGTACTTTATATAACTATGCAGATGACAATAACCTTTTTTTTCATACTTAACATTTTGATGAACTAATATGTACTCTAGAACAAGAAAGAAGCTATCTTACAAATTGGTTTTGCTTAAGATAAATTTCAAGGAAGAAAACATTCACAAAATCTCAAGCATTCAAAATTAACACAAGTGAAATAACATGTGACGAAACTCCTTGGCATTGACATTGACCAACCATTAAATTTTAATATTCATATAAGCCATTTATGTAAAAAAGCTGTAAAACAATGAAACATCCTCAAAAGAATAAGTAACAACTTAAAATAAACAAATAGGTTAACAGTCTTTCATACTTTTATATTGTTTAACTTTAATTTTTGTTCTATGTCATGACATTTTTGTTCAGATAATAATACTAAAAAGATGGAAAAACTGCAAGAAAGAGCTCGTAGATTTGTCTATAATGATTTTAATTCTACTTTGAAGATATGTTGAAAACGGTTAATACACCAACTCTAAAAATAAGGATGAGGGCTATGGCTATTGAAACTTTTTAAGACCTCTCATGATATGTCTCCTCCTGTTTTATCTGATCTTATTACCATGAAAACATCTGGTATAAATTTCAAATACTTAAATGTATTGCAGATCCTTCAAGTTAGGACTACAGCTGCCGGAAATCTTTCGTGTATCCTGCACCTGTTTATGGAACTCTCGGCCTGATTATTTTAGAAATGTTCAAATGTTGCTCAGTTTAAAAAATTAATCTCATCCTGGAATGGTAAACTGTGTATTGCTCGCAGCTAATTTCTATTTATTTAATTTTTATTTGTTTTTATTTCTTTCTGTGTATGATCATTTTATTTTTGATCATTTTATTTTTGCTTACTTATTACTATTTTTTAATTATTATATAAACAAGTTGTTTCTTATCACATCTATCCCCTGGACATAACATCTGGCAATAGGAATATCATATTGTGATTTAATTGATTAAGGATTCATATAAACATTTGACTAGTTTATGGACGGATGACGAAGTAAAACAATGAACAACTTGCCACATTTTCAAAGTTTTGATCTTAAGGCAAACAAATCGATTTCAGGAACACGGAAGGAAAAATGAATTGTTGTTTTAGATATTCTAGAGTATTTTATTCAAGGGAATGTCAGTAGACAATGATGATCAACAAGCAAATTCGTTGAATTTATATCCCCCGCCGAGTACTGGTTATTATTAACACAACAACTGAAGACATAAGGCTATGCAACAGACCAGAACCATTTGATCAACTTTGGCAGGGACCACCCTAGGATCATTCCTGTAAAGTTTGGTTGCTGTGCAGTCATTTGTTTCTGAGGAGATGTTGTTTAAAGAAATTGCTGACGACGCATGACGACGGACGGTGGGGATCACAATAGCTCACCTAGATGTAAAACATCTTAATCTCCAGACTTCATTATTTTCGTAATTTAGTGATGTTGATCATTATTCCTGTAAAGTTGGTTGATTCTAACTCAAGCACTCAAGGATCAAATAACAACATAATGAAACAGTTTTTACTAAGTCAAGGGAAAATAACTCTACAAATACTGGATAAATCCACAAAGCGAAACCCAGGAACAAACTAAATATGCTGAGCAACTTTCCAATAAGGTTAAATGACTCTATGTCAAATTCCTTTTTTGAGTTACATGCGACACATGTTGAAAATTGCAAACATTTTCTAAGTCAAGGGCAATAACTCTAAAAATACTAAATAAATCCAGACGAAAATACCAGGTGCACAACTACACATGCTGATCAACATTCCTGTAAAGTATCATGACTTTAGGTCAAATACTTTTTGAGTTACATGTGACACAAGTTGAAAATTGCAAAATTTTACTAAGTCAAGGGCAATAACTCTAAAAATAGTAAAAATATCCGGAACGAAAAACCCAGGTGCACAACTACACATACTGATCAACATTCCTGTAAAGTTTCATGACTCTAGGTCAAACACTTTTTAAGAGTTACATGCGACACAAGTTGAAAATTACAAAATTTTACTAAGTCAAGGCAATAACTCTAAAAATGCTAAAAATATCCAGATGAAAATACACCAGGTTACACAACTACACATACTGATCAACATTCCTGTAAAGTTTTCATGACTCTAGGTCAAATACTTTTTGAGTTACATGCGACACAAGTTGAAAATTACAAAATTTTACTAAGTCAAGGGCAATAACTCTAAAAATACTAAAAATATCCAGAAGAAAATACCCAGGTGCACAACTTCACATGCTGATGAACATTCCCATAAAGTTTCGTTGATTTCCAGCCATTAGTTGCAGAGAACTACTCCGGAAACGAAAATTCGGACGTTTTTACTAAGTCAAGGGCAATAACTCTAAAAAATACTAAAAATATCCAGACGAAATACCCAGGTGCACAAACTTCACATGCTGATCAACATTCCCATAAAGTTTTGTTGAATTCCAGCCATTAGTTGCAGAGAACTACTCCGGAAACGAAATTCGGACGGACGGATGGACGGACGGACGGAAGGACAACGCCAAAACTATATCCCCCTCCCGATTCCATCGGCGGGGGATAAAAAAGAGCTTTAATTGTTGTAACAATATGCCGGTTAAAAGGTTCACGGCATTTATGAGTTTGCAGAACGGTACTAAAGAAACGTATGATGCAACAAAGAAAGTGCGTTGGAGCTATGTCTCGCCACAGAAAATCATTCAAAATGGAAATAAACAATTTCGGAACATACTAACAGCTGGAAGAACAATCCTTTGATGAATACTTAACAGAATTACGGACAAGAGCAAAAACCTAAGGATTTACTGATATTCGTGTCGAAATATTACAGCTAGTTATTCAACACTGTAAGTGTAACCAGTTACGTCGTAGGGCTTGACGTGATCCTGACATAACACTTGATGCTGTATTGGCTTTGGGTAGCCAACGTTATGGAGAAAAATAACTCCACTTACCGAAAAAGGTATCAAATTACACTCGAAGAGGGAAAGGTGGTCTATAACATGGGAGAATGGATAAACGACGTGGATTTTGCTCGCAGAACCATGGAAATTTTCGGACATATACCAATCCCATCAGCGTGGGAAATATCGTGGTGTGTTTCCAGCTAGCTTATCAATACAGTAATTGTGGAAATAAATTTCCCCATTGAGGCACCCTTTGCACAGCGAAAGGAAAAACCTGTAACATGTGCTCATCAGTATGCCATTTTCGCAGTGTTGTCAAAAGTCAAAATGAGGCAAATACATGAATTTGCCGTGAAGAGGACTCACAATTAAATTCAGAGGAAAAATTCCTCTATAACATAAGAGTACAGAGTGTCGGAAAAGAATATACAAACAAATATAATCGTGAATCAAAAGAACATAATTTAGCAATTGGCATAAATTCAAGTGTATCATTATAGATTAAAGCATTTATAATTACGTTAGTAAACAAAACAGCTACCGAAACTTTTGCCTTACGGGGGAGGCTATCCACTTCAAGTAAAAGGATACATGTACATGCATATATATATTGAAAAGATGGGCAAATAACTATAGGGAAATCTTATCTTGTAAAAGGAAACTATGGAGTTTTGATTGGCTATGACACATCGTGTTAAATGGAATTCGTCAAGATAACGCAAAATATCACTTAAAAAAACAAGGATTGAAAAAAGACCCTGGAATAAAGAAAGGAATTGGAAAGCTTAAAAGCAAAAGTGAGACAATTTCTTGAGCGAGAAATCATTTCTCGTCAGATGCCAGGAAAGGCAGATGCCATCAAAAATTAGAAGAAAGAACGCATCTAGAAGTTTGTTTTGAATGATTATTTGCGAAATATTTATATCAAGTATAGAGATGAGTATCATAATGAGCGCATTCATGCCATCTATCTAACATCTAGCCCCCCCCCCCAACTTTTGACAATATTGGTACACGACCTATAGATGATAATTTATACAAAATATCAAAGCTCTAAGCCTTGTACATTCAATCAAGAAGAATTTTAAGTTTTTACTATTTGTACATAATGAAAATCAATGACCCCCGGGGCGGGGCCAAATTTGATCCCGATGCTATAATTTGAACAATCTTAGAAGAGGTCTAAGCTCTAGGCATTGTGGGTCATTAAAAGATTTATTCAATGTTTTCTTAGAATTTCCTTTGGTTGCCATGGTAACAACCTGAATGGAATCAAATACTTTGGAAGCCCTTCACCAAAGGAACAATCCAGCTAGAAACAGTGATAAATAGGTCATTACAAACAACAAGTTCATCTACCAGTAATCTATTCCACCCTGCTGAAGCCGCACTTGAAGTTGTCGAGGATCAGGACGATACAAACTCATCGGATACAGGTATTGGCAACCCTGGGTATTATGATATATCTATCACCCTTCATGCTTCAGTAGCATTAACATTAAAAGAAAAAATATGGACTGATTTCTTACTATAATAGTAGAATTCAATTAATTAATATATCTACATATGTATTTACTACATTGTATTTATTTGCATAATATTGATGTATGTACTATTTTTTTGCACATGTATAAGTATTACTTGGTAAAATGATAAATAGAGGCCATACCTTATAGTATGTTATGGCCATTAAACACAATTTGACAGTTTGTTATTCCTCATGTGGCTTTTCATATATAAATTTATCTGGTAACAGCTGCTTTAAATGAATTTTTTTATAAAGGTTAATTGTACACTTGTACAGAAAAAAAAACTATTATAATTTTTTACCCCCAGAAAAATAAATCATATGAAAGATTATCATAAGAGCAGCATGAGAAGGACAAAGTTGGTCAATGTTGACAGTGTTAACAAGGATAATGTTGGTCAATGTGGACAGTGTTACCAAGGATAATGTTGGTCAATGTGGACAGTGTTACCAAGGACAATGTTGGTCAATGTCGACAGTGTTATCAAGGATATGTCGACAGTGTTACCAAGGATAATGCTGGTCAATGTCGACAGTGTCACCAAGAATAATGCTGGTCAATGTGGACAGTGTTACCGATAATGTTGGTCAATGTGGACAGTATTACCAAGGATAATGTTGGTCAATATTGACAGTGTAAGCAAGGCTAATGCTGGTCAATGCAAGGATAATGTTGGTCAATATGAACAGTGTTACCAAGGATAATGTTGGTAAATAATGACAGTGTAATGAATGATAATGTTGGTGAAAAAGTACATGTAGACACTTATTTGAACAAGCAATTATCATAGTATTGCAAGCAATCCATAAGTCCCCTACCGGTAAGAGCCCAAGCAACATTCTATGGGCCATTAGCCATTCACTTAGGTTCCTATTTAAAGTAAATTTGTTGAAAAAGTTCTTTAAAAGTGATCACAGGAAATAGTTTTTATGTACAGACAGACTGAAAGACACTCTAAAGTTATTTTTTAAAGATCCCTGTTATCAAAATATAACATTTTTAAAATCCTATCATGATTGAAGAAGTTGGAGTAAAAATTACCAAATTTCTCTCAAAAAAAAGTCTAAGTTCAAAAGGGGCATAATTCTGGAAATAGTCTTGCTAGAGTATTGAACACTCACAAATGTTGAGTGACAATATAAGAAACATTTATATGAAGTTTGAAGTAGATACATTCAGAAAAAGAAGTTATTAAAAAAAAACAATGTTTTTTTCATGAAAATTTCAAGTTCAAGGGAGGTTATTCTGATAAATTTGTGCTAGAGTTGTAACCTTGTCACATATGATGTGGTTGATGACAAGCAACTTATATTTAAAGTTTGAAGAAAATACCTTAAGAAATAAAGAACTTATAGTGAAAAAACTTTAAAAACTAGAATCAGAAATCTTGAAATTCAGTCTATTTGTTGCCATAGCAACCAGAATTTTCAACATAGGAAAGATAAGAAAAGGATGTGAATAATTTCCATACTGCCATCTACCCATATGTCAAGTTTCATAAACATATTTTCAGTACTTTTTGTGTTATCACTGGATCCAGGTTATGTGTAAAATTTGCCATATTTTCAGTCTATTTGTTGCCATAGCAACCAGAATTTTCAAACATAGGAAGAAAAGAAAAAGACGTGCATAATCTCCATACTGCCATCTATCCATATATCAAGTTTCATAAAAATATTTTCAGTACTTTTTGCGTTATCGCGGGATCCAGTTTATGTGTAAAATTTGTCATATTTTCAGTCTATTTGTTGCCATAGCAACCAGAATTTTCAACATAGGAAGAACAGAAAAAGACGTGCATAATCTCCATACTGCCATCTATCCATATATCAAGTTTCATTAAAATATTTTCAGTACTTTTTGCGTTATTGCGGGATCCAGTTTTGTGGACGGACTGACGGACGGACAGACGGACGGACGGACAGACGGACGGAGGGTAAACCTAAAGTCCCCTCCGGTAAACCGGTAGGGGACTAAAAACACATATCCATAGAAGTAGAAAATAGTCAGATGGAACATTAAACAATGTTTTATAAATGCTGACATCAGCAGAAGACAGCTGCAGTTGAAACCGACTGTACAGGTTTATTGCATGTTAAAATATATATAAATATTTTTATAAATAATATTTCTTGTATATTTACTTGATGGAACATTTTTCTCAATTAAAGAGTACAAAGTAGACTCATGGATCAATATTGGCGTTAGCAGAAGACATCTGCAGCTAAAACTTATTGTACACACTTATTGCATCAATATAAATAACAAGATACTACTTGGATATACAATACTTCCCAACAATGATCTATAGACCCATGGAGCATGCGTCAGCGTTTTATAAATGTATGATTAAAATAAGCAATCTAAATAGACCCTTGGAGTATTTGTAAGTGTTTTATAAATTTTTGATAAAAAGAAGCAATCTAAATAACTAGACACTACTTGGATATATAATACTTCCTATGAGTGATCGACAGACCCATGGAGCATTTGTAAGTGTTTTATAAATGTATAATCTAAATAACCAGATACTACTTTGATATACAATACTTCCCAAGAATAATCAAAAGACCCATGGAGCATTTGTGTTTTATAAATGTATAATTAAAAGAAGCAATCTAAATAACCAGACACTACTTGGATATACAATACTTCCCAGTAAGAACTTCGGAGGACAGTAACGCTCGACTATTCGAAAAGTTGTCACAAGGGTGTTTCATTGGGTATTATAAATTTAAATTAATGCTAACCTATATGAAAACATAAAATTTCCGGAAAGGTACAAAGGTTTGTTATAAAGATGTGTTTTCGAGTTAATCACTGCTTTATTATTATGAGTGCATGAAATTGTTCCAAAAATGCACAAACCCTTTAGTAGTTATGGAAATACCAGCTTACAAGCAAAAACTATACCTAGATTTTCAAAGCCCAAAAAGGGGCATAATTATGCAAAAAACAAAACAAATCATAGTTGTGGGACTTGTGCCAATAATGTTAGATAATTACAGAGAAAAAGTTTGTGAAGTGTCATTAATTCCCTTCAGAGGTTATGGAGAAACCAGCTTACACACAAAAACTTAGCCATAGAGACCCCGACAAATAGGTGACTGCATTCGCTCGATTTCTGTGAATAGTCAAGCTAAAAATGATCAGTAAACCCATAGATCATATGCAAGTGTTTTATATATGTATGATTAAAAGAAGGAATCTAAATAACCAGGCACTAATTGGTTATTATAATAAGTTTGTTCATGTCCTTAATAGAAGGCATATGATGTACACTGATTGGTCTTGTTTTTTTCTTTTTTCAGCAAGACGTTCAGCAATTGAAGAAGTTATGATGTGCGGGGAGAAAGATGGGTTATGGCCCAGGGGATACCAGCCTGAGGGAAAAAAGAACACATTTAAGGATTATCTTAAAGAGCGGGCAAAAAACTGCCAGAAGAAAAATCTAGACTAGGAAGCAATTGAAGCCATCTAAATAACTAAACCCTTCTTGGTTGTTCAATACTTCTCAAAAATGATCAACAGACCCATGGAGCATTTGTAAGTATAAATGTATGATTAAAATATGAAATCTAAATAACCAGGTACTACTTGGATATACAATACTTCCCAACAGTGATCGACAGACCCATGGAGCATTTGTAAGTGTTTTTATAAATGTATGAATAAAAGAAGCAATATAATACTTCCCAACAGTGATCGACAAACCCATGGAACATTTGTAAGTGTTTTATAAATTATGATTTAAAGAAGAAATCTTAATAACCAGGCACTACTTGGATATACAATACTTCTCAACAGTGATCAAAAGACCCATGGAACATTTGTAAGTATTTTATAAATGTATGATTAAAAGAAGTAATCTAAATAACCAGACACTACTTGAATATACAATACTTCTCAACAATGATCGATAGACCCATGTAGCATAAGTAAGTGTTTTATAAATGTATGGTTAAAAGAATCAATGGGTCTTACATGGGTCTTACACACAACATGCCATCTTGATGTGGTAGACATTTGTGCCAAGTTACAATGCATGACAAAGGTGTAGTCTCGACAACACCAATGTGTGAACCTATATCTAATTTTGATAACATAAACCTTCAAAATGTAAGTATGACCTTGACCTTTGAAGAAGCTTTGTGGTTCTTGAGAGCGGCACAATATTGTCCTGTGGTAGACATTTGTGCCAAGTTATTTCAAAATCCTTCAAACTGTTCTGGAGAGAATGAGTACCTTCGAACTTCAAGTGTGACCTTCACCTTAAAGGTAGGGACATAGGTCTTGAACATAACATGTCTCCTTGATGTAGTAGACATTTTTGCCAAGTTATTTTAAAATCCTTTGATGCACGGCCAAGTTACAGTCCTGGAATGAATGTGTGTACCTATAAACTGTAATTATGATAAAATGAACTTCAAAATGGTAGTGTGACCTTGACCTTTGACGTAGGGACTTAATTTTTGGACGCTACACATCGTCTTGATATGGAATAAAAAGCTTAACACTTCTTTTATATACAAAACTTCCTAACAATGGAAGGTAGACCAATGGAGTATTGAAAAGTGTTTTATAAATGTATGATTAAAAGAAGTAATCTAAATAACCAGACACTCCTTGGATATACAATACTTCCCAACAATGATCAGTAGACCCTTGGAGCATATGTAAGTTTTTTAGAAATGTATGATTAAAATAGCAATCTAAATAACAAGACACTACTTGGATATACAATACTTCCCAAAAATGATCGAAAGACCCTTGGAGCATATGCAAGCGTTTTATAAAAGTATGATTAAAATATCAATCTAAATAACAAGACACTACTTGGATATACAATACTTCTCAAAAATGATCAATAGACCCATGGAGCATTTGTAAGTGTTTTATAAATGTATGATTAAAGGAAGAAACCTAATAACCAGGCACTACTTGGATATACAACACTTCTCAACAGTGTTCAATAGACCCATGGAACATTTGTAAGTATTTATAAATGTATGATTATAAGAAGAAATGTAAATAACAAGACACTACTTGGATATACAATACTTCTCAACAATGATCGATACCCATGGAGCATGTGCAAGCGTTTTATAAATGTACAGTTAAAAGAAGCAATCTAAATAACCAGACACTTCCACCAGATACTTCCCAATAATGATCGATAGACCCTTGGAGCATAAGCAAGTGTTTTATAAATGTATGATAAAAAGAAGCAATGTAAATAACTAGACGCTTCTTGGATATACTGTAGAATCCATACTTAAAAGCTCCCCGGAAATAATCGTAAATATACCTTGCTTACTTCAGAAATTATCTCCCTTAAAGGAACTCCACTGAGGTTTATAAGGCTACATCAATGGTTACATGATCCAGAATTAAAGACCACCCCGCTCATCAACTTTTAAGTTAACAGACCCATGGAGCATTTGTAAGTGTTTTATAAAATGTATGATTAAAAGAAGCAATCTAAATAACTAGACACTTCTTGGTTATTATAGTAAGTTTGTTCATGTCCTTTAAAATAGAAGGCATATGATGTACACTGATTGGTCTTGTTATTTTCTTTTTTCAGCAAGACGTTCAGCAATTGAAGAAGTTATGATGTGCGGGGAGAAAGACGGGTTATGGCCAAGGGGATTCCAGCATGAGGGAATAAAGAACACATTCAAGGGTTATCTTAAATAGCGGGCAAAAAACTGCCAGAAGAAAAAGCTGGACAGAGAAGCAATTGAAGAGTTAGGGAATAAATATGCAAAAAAATTGAAAGGATGTAATGCTCTGACGAATGACGTTAACAAGTTAATTGACATTTATAATTTCCAGGGTTTTTTTTTGGTTTAAGGGTTAGGAGGTAATTTGAAAGAACGCTTTTCATACAAATCGGACTGAGAATGGCACTGATATACGATTTTCAATGTATTTCATGTATATTTCTAAGTTATATTTGAATACTTCACAACAATGATTGATAGACCCATGCAGCATTTGTGTTTTACAAATGTATAATTAAAAGCAATCTAAATAACCAGACACTACTTGGATATTCAATACTTCCAAACAATGATTAATAGACCCATGGGACATAGCAAGTGTTATATTAATGTAAGATTAAAATAAGCAATCTAAACAAGAGCCATGTTAACATGGCAATCCCCCGCCGAATGTGTTTGCTCATTGGAGGAGTGTATATGTAGAAGAGGAGAAGTCAATTTTAAGAGGTCTTTTGGTAATGAAAACTGAACGCTGAAGGGTAGAGTTATCATTCTTGTGCACTGCACAACTCCTGAGTGAGATCTATCCACTTATGAAGTTTGATGTTTACATCTAAAAGGCTTTTTGAGTTATGCTCTGGACAAAAATTAAGTTTGAAAAATAACAAAGGGCAATAACTGAAAAATTATGCAAGGTAGAGTTATCATTCTTGTGCAATGCATTCCTCATCAATATGACCCTCCTATTAAGTTCTTCAAGTTGATACCTCAAATACTTTTTGAGATATGCTCCAGACAAAAATGTCGGATAGAAGGACGGACGGATGGAAGGATGGACGGAGACTATTTCTATATCCCCGCAGCCTTTCGGCGGGGGATAATAACCAGACACTACTTGGATATACAATACTTCCCAACAATGATCAATAGACCCATGTAGCATTTGTAAATGTTTTACAAATGTATAATTAAAAGAAGCAATCTTTAATAACCAGACATACTTGGATTTACACTACTTAAATCCCAACAGTGGACAATAGACACTTGGAGTGTTAATAAAGTGTTTATAAATGTTGTTCAGTTGTGTTTTATAAATTATATAATTAGAAGAAGCATTATCTAAATAACCGGGCACTTCTTGAATATACACTACTTATACTGCACCAAAAAATGAAGATAGACCCATGGAGTATTTGACAAGTATTTTTATCAATATGATTTTATAAAAGAAGCAATCGAAATAACAAACCACTACTTGGAAGGACACTCATTTCCAACAATTAACAGTAGACTAAACACTTAAAAGTGTTTTTATTTATGAATTTATAATGAAGCAATCTATATACCCATATACTGTTTGGAAAGTTGTGAACAGTATTTATTAATGTGTTTACAAAAGAAAAAATCTAAATAACCAAACATTACTTGGAAAGATGCAAGTTTCCAGCTATGGGCTGCAGACCATGGGTTATCTGTAAAGTGTTTATAAATGTTGTTCAGCATGAGAAGATATCAGCAGCTGACACTGACTGCACTGGCAATACTGCATGTGATAATTAAAATATATAAGGTGGAACATTATTTATGAGCAAAACCCTAGTATTTGACCCGAGATGACCCATATTCGAACTTGACCTGTATTTAATTGAGACAAACATTCTGATAGAGTTTAAATGATGATCCAATCAAAACTGTGACTGCTAGAGTGTTAACAACCAAATTGGGTTGACGACGCACAATGCTGGACATAGCCCTGTCACTCTATGAAGTGGTCAGGTGAGCTAAAAAAGTTATGAAAACATTTCCGGATACTTTTCTAAGCCTCGTATGCCAACAAAAATTGTACCTCATGATAAACTTAAGCCATATACTAGCAGAAATGCTTGAGGCTGAAGGTTTATGTAAAATAATTTACATGGGGCACCTCTAGGCGAAAGCATTATATGCCCGAAAGTGTTTTTTAGTAAGGATGAAGCATAAGTAAGACATGGGAATTATATAAAAGTATCAATAGGGGTCTTTTTACCCAATATTGACAATAATCCTATGAAGTTTGAACACTATGGGCCAAATGGGCGTTAAGTTATGTTCCTGAAACTGTTATCAATTTTAAGGTAATAGTGACTTTGACCTTGTGACCCCAAAACCAATAGGGATTTTCTACACAATATGGACTATCATCCTATGAAGTTTTGAATATTGTGAGCAAAATAGAACTTAAGTTATGATCCCGGAAAACTGTTTTCAGTTTTAATAGTGACCTTGAAACGAGTGTACCTTCTTTGATGACAGCAGGCATTCAAGCTAAACTCTCTTCGTTACAACTTCAACTCCTCTTCGTTACAACTTCAACTCCTTCAACTTAGACGAGGAATCCGTAAGTTAAAGAAGACGAAATATTCATTATTTCATGTACACATTTGTTTAAATAAAAGTCTTAAACCCATGACAATGTTTTTATTACTTTATTTTTCTTTCATCATTTCTTTTGCCTGGGTGTTTTTATTATAACGGTAGAGCAATATTTCAGTCATATGGCAACTTTCGAGGTTTGACTACTGGAAGAAGGCATAGGATGGCATGTCATTAGAATTACCGATCCTCTCAAAGACAGCTCGATAGCTTCCTCACTTATAAGATTTCATGCTTCTAGTGAGATTCGAAACCAACCAATAGTTAGAATTGATTTTAAATAAGCAACTAGAGCATACTGACCACTTTCACTTAACAGAACAGCACAGTGGCATATCTTTTTAGTGCAACGGATGCAAAGATCTTTAGAAGAAAACGATATAAAAATCCGCACAATTGTAAAGGAGAGTGGATTTTTTCATTCAGTCAAATGAATGGTGATGTAGGTGAAAAGGCAGAGAAAGAACTGAATTTATTTATTAAAAGGGAAGAAAGTAAATTTTGCATAGATTTGAACTAACAAGCATGCACATGACACCAAACAAAGACCTATCAAACCACGGACTGTAATACAGAAATAAATAAATTTGTCTGAAAGCAAAAGTGATAATGATTCCAACAGTGATGACAACCTTTAAATTTCAAGAAGAAAATTTTATAAAAGATGTAAGAAATGTACAAGATAGATGAGGTCGAGTAACTGTAACGAGTAAAGGGATAAAGGCACCAACAAAGATGTAAAGGTTTACAATTGAAAGGATAATTACGGCAAAGTTTGCATGACCCGTTTAAAAGACAAATCAAATAGAAAGAGAAGAAAACGACTGTTAAATTCACTAACTGCTGTTGTCAAGGTAACACATGCATTAAATAGCGGGAAAATTCATATAAAATGTCATCATAAACACATAATTTATCTCGCTTTATAAGAAGAAAAAAAAACTTTACTAAAGAGGACATGTGACCATTTAATGCTCTTTCAACAACTGGTTATTAAATCATTAATCAAAACAACCTGCCTATTTTAATTCTTTGAACTCGTTACAAGAAATAAGAATGTGAAAAGTTGAAAGGTTTTGCTTGGTTTTTATTTGCTTGGTTTTATGACACACAAACACAATTTAGGTCATATGGCATTGAAACTGGAAAGATGATTTTGGTTAACCTCGGATATTACAAATCTAAAGCAACACAAGGGGTTCAAACCACATCATCTGCTTCAGCTAAGAGATGCATATACTACATAATTCAAATCCATTTAGTTGCCTCTCTGATCATGCAGGGATAAATGGTGGCTGCGATTCTGATGTCACAAACCCTCGGACACAAGGTAGGAGGGTGCAGGACTTAAAATCATACAACTTCTTTATTGTTTAATGAGAAAATGCTCATAATCATTCAAATGAAGGATATGTGATATATTTTTATACAACAGGTATCTCTATTTATTTACTTTATAGTTAAGTGGACCAATAATATTGCTCGGCTTATTGGGCAAACATTGCTCACCTGGAAATCTTTAAAATTTAAAATGTTCTTGGCTACTTCTAGCACTAGGTTATGATATGTCTTCTTTTGACAATGCAGAATAAAATCAACAAGTAAGCCTTACGCTTTGTAGTTTCGGGGATTTTTTTGGAAACTAACAAAACCAATGGCAAATATTTTATTTTCAAAGTATACATGTATGTCCTATAAAGCTTTTTGTAAAGGTCCAATCAACAATTCTTTATTCCAAAAATCCAAAAATGGAGATATTCTAGAATGTCAAATCCAACAAAATTTACAATGGTGCAGACTTAGTTTGACCGAAATTATTTGTGAGTGACAAAGCGCACTACACAATGCTCCATTCCTGTGACCCACTTTACTAGAAACTCTTTTCAGAACCATTCCAACAAGACAACAATGTATGATATAGAAATAATAAACATCCACAGATGCTTTCACATGGTGGTGATCATAAAACTCTTCTTATGTTTAAGAACAATCAATCTTTAGAGACAGCTGCTTGTTAAGTATTGTTTGCTTCTTAAGTATTAATGATGCCTTCTGGTCAATTAACTTTCTGGGGATAAAATATTGAAGAACACTTCAGCCTTTGGTTAAAAAAAGTACATTATACAATGAACACTGCATGTTTGATATAAGCATCAAATTAAAACTTTATTCAGGTACTACATGTGAGGGTATCTACATGATGCAGGAGCAGGAATAACAATGTCGTAATCAAATATCAGTCATAGATACATTAACAGGATACTTCACCAGGTCACATAACACTGGCAGGACTGACCAGTAAAATAATAATCTCAGTGACATATTACACTTATACCGGATTAACAAATAACAAAACTATCTACACACCAAACAATGTGCCATTTTTAAAATGGTCTTTGATATAACATAGATCAAATTAAATACTGAACACAGATAAAAAATACTGAACACATAGTAAATATACTGAACATGCATCAAATATGAAAATACTGAACACATTACAAAAACATCTCAACAAACCTGCAGTCATTTGGACAATGTAACTACCACACTTACATATCACCCAAAGAAAATCGCAAAATAAGTGAAATATCCTTTATAGTAGCAAATTTCTGTTGTCAAAACTGAATTTAATGATAACAATTAAAATACATTAAGTTTAAAATCCATTTAGTATAAATCATGGAAGTTTTTGATCAACTGAAACAGCTATCATTTACAATGTTCAGCAATATTTCAAAGTAATAATTTCTATATACATTTGTACAAGAATATATGGTAATAATGAAATTTGACACAATTTTGAACAAACTTGATCCATGTCATGGATATTCTGAACACAAGTGATAATACAAGGTAAAAGGAAACTCTACATGTAGTTGTAAACCATCATTTGATGATTGCCTACAATCATTAGACACTCCTTATTGTTTATGTAAATCAATATGTACAAGGGAATGTGGGCACAACAATGTCCGAATGAAATATGAAATATCACTTGTAGACACTTTAACACGATATCATGTCCGGTTATATTATACTGAATACCTGATTGACAAGTAATAAAAATATTAACTAGAAATGTGTCCATAGGACACGGGTGCCCCCACCGCGCCACTGTTCTGTCAATCTTTTCACTAAGTCAAGGGAAATAACTCTAAAAATACTGGATAAATCCACACGCGAAACCCCAGGTGCAAATCTAAATATGCTGAGCATCCTGCCCATAAGGTTTAATGACTATGTCAAATCCTTTTTGAGTAGCTTGCGACACAAGTTGAAAATTGCAAAAATTTTCTAAGTGAAGGGCAATAACTCTAAAAATACTAAATAAATCCAGACAAAAATACCTGGTGCACAACTGCACATGCTGATCAATATTCCTGTAAAGTTACATGACTCTAGGTCAAATACTTTTTGAGTTACATGCGACACAAGTTGAAAATTGCAAAATTTTACTAAGTCAAGGGCAATAACTCTGAAAATACTAAAAATATCCAGACGAAAATACCCAGGTGCACAACTACACATGCTGATCAACATTCCTGTAAAGTTTCATGACTCTAGGTCAAATACTTTTTGAGTTACGTGCGACACAAAAGTGGACGGACAGACGGACGGACGGACAAGGGTAAATCTAAATGCCCGCCACTATCGTGGGGGCACAAAAAAACTATTAAAAAATCCCTAACAGTGCCATTTTTAAAATGGTTTTTAGTATAAAGAAGATCAATGAATTTATATCCCATCAATTTATACTGATACTGGACTATCTAGTTTTAAAATTATTAAAAAAACATAACAGTGCCATTTTTAAAATGGTCTTTCGTATGAAGAAGATAAATGAATTTATATCCCATCAATTTATACTGATACTGGACTATCTAGTTTTAAAATTATTAAAAAAAAAAACATAACAGTGCCATTTTTAAAATGGTCTTTAGTATGAAGAAGATCAATAAATTTGTATCTGATCAATTTATACTGATACTGGACTATCTAGTTTTAAAATTATTAAAAAAAAAAACATAACAGTGCCATTTTTAAAATGGTCTTTAGTATGAAGAAGATCAATGAATTCATATCCCATCAATTATTACTGATAGCAGACTGACCAGTAATTAAACTATTCAGAAATCCCTAACAGTGCCATTTTTAAAATGGTCTTTAGTATGAAGGAGATCAATGAATTCATATCACATCAATTTATACTGATACTGGACTATCTAGTTTTAAAACTATTAAAAAATCCATAACAGTGCCATTTTTAAAATGGTCTTTAGTGTACAAAGGAGATCAACAATACGGGACTGACTAGTAACAAAAGTTACTTAAAAAAAAACCCTAACAGTGCCATTTTTCAAATTGGTCTTTGGTATGACATAGATCAAAACTGAACACATAGATGAAATACAAGAACACAGTTAAAATACTTTGAACAATTGGACAATTTTCAATCATGCTAAGATAATTGCTTCAAAATTCATCTAAAAACATTTTTCAAGACATAAAATTCAAAACATTAAAGACATTTGTGAAACTGTAATATATTCAACTAGAACAAATCTAACCTTAGTCAATTTGTAAAACAAATTATTCCATTGATTTTCTGCCAAAAATTTATTCCTGTGTATTTTATCTACACTTGTAACCTAAATAATTAAAGTAAGTACAAACCAAATTAGCCTTACAATGAACATTGTAAAATCTTGAAATTAATTTTTGTTTTGGCAATTCATTTTCAAAGAAAATAAAATATCAAAAAGAAATTTCATACCCAAGTAGAAACTTGCTCCAATTCACACTTTGTCACAGTTAATAACCAAAATGTCAATCCAGGTTATATATTATGGCTTTGAGTTTATCTTCATCAATCGTTAGGTTTGGTGTTTGTATTTTACGTATGGCTGAGACCAAAACATCAAGAGTCGCCCTGTCCAGCTGCTCTTGCCGCCATTTTGTCAGCACCTCTAAAATCTTTGTTGATTTTCTCTGAAAGTCATCATCTATATGTTCAACTTCAACTTTTGATAAACCTAGCTCATATGCTAGGTGTTCCCACCCACGTCCAATGATTCCAGCTGCCAGTTTACCATATTCTTTATTAGTAAGCAATCTTTTTGGAACAGCTTCCATTTCTACATAGTTGTTGTACCATGTGTCAAAAACATCTCGAGCTTGGAAAGTGTGGCTCCTTCGGTCTGGGCAAGGTATACATGACTTGGCAAACTCTTCAATTTTCGCTATTCTGTATACTTTTTTGCTGCCAAAAAGCTCATGATCTTTATTATAACACCTAACTGAATTTGTAAAAAACTTTCTTTTACCTTGACTTCCTGATTCATCAGCACATAACTTTTGAAACTCAACAGATACTACTGTTTCAAAGAAACATCGGAACAAGTCACAATCTTTGCTGGAAACTTGCTCGGGGGGACACAGATTAACAACTAAAAGTTCTAGTTTACCTTCTCTAAAATTTATCATTCCTGCATGATCAAGTCGAATCTCAAATACACTCAAATTTTCAAAAAGCAAGCTTTGATTTTCAAATGTAATAGGCGACCATTTTCCAAGAGCCGCTGCAGTGAATCTTTGAAAAATTGTCTCCACAATGCAGTCATTTTCAAACTCGTATACAAGTGCCACCTGTGTCATAGAATTATTTTTAATAAAACTAGACACAAGTTGGGATGAAGAGCTAACCTTAAGTAGACTTGGTACAAAGTAACAATCCATGACTTCAGGACTGCTGGAAAAACCTTTGGTTCCTTTATATTTCTGCACCTGGGCAATTATTCTATGGCATTGAAGAAAGCCTAATAAAACATCTTTGTGTTGCAAAAAATTTGTTTCAGGATTCCTTTTCCACAGTTCTTCAATAAGAGCTTTCTCAAGAATAGCATCATCACACAGCCTTCTCCATGGTTTTCTCAAATGAGTGTGAGTACTACAGAACTTCTTTGAAGTAATGATACATTTAAATGCATCAATGAGATATTGTGGATCTAAGACAACATAGCTGGACAATTCTGTGTCATTAAAATGGAACAGACTCCCTCTTGCATGATGAAATTGCAAGAACAACTTGACCTCATCTTGTTCTGCCAAAGGATACTGGATTTCTTTGTTAATGGCCAGAACATTATCAAATGATGTAATTTTTTCATGTTGTTTTTCTTTCAACGATTTTTCGAGAAGGATCCATCTTGCTGGTAAAGGTGCCCTTTCTTCTGACAGACGTTTTCCCAATCTTGTTATTGATTTTCTAAGATCTAAAAAATCACTTGTATCAGGTCCAATGTTTGAAACTGCAAAATGTTGCGAGTATATATGCCTAAGCTGCTTGCTGTCATCAAATATACATCGCACATCCTCAAAGTAGTCATCAACATCTTCATCAACATTTAATTTGTCTTTATGTGTACCCACCAGAATAATATGGGGTTCTTCACCATCGTTAGACCCAACAAAACAGTGGACAGAATTAACCCAAAATTTAATGTAATCTTTCAAAGTTTTCTTATTTTTCTTATTGGGAAAGTCCTCATCTTTAATAATAGTGTCAAGTCCCAAAGACAGATCAAAGACCAGTAAATAAATTGCTTGTCTTGAGTGGAAAAGTTGATGTGTCGAGTAGAAAATATACTGACCACCAAAATCCCAGAATGACCCTATTAATGATCCCCCTGTCATATCTTCCGATGAGGTATTGCTCATTACTGATGAATACCTCTTATATATGGCGATGTCACTATTAAAAGTAGACGGTTGACCAGTTTCTGTCTGGCTTAAAGACTGATCAGAGTAACTACAACTTGCCACTACTTTCATTTTCTTGGCATTTTCTTGTGTTTCACCATCTTTACTCGAACTCAAAGAACTAGATCTTAGTCTTCTTTTTGTTGTGTTTTTATACATATTTATCTTTTCTTGTCCGTCGTCCAAATAATCTACAGCTGCAAGCCGTCTTGCTGCCTCTGAAAATAAGAAAATACAGTTGATGCTGCTTTTGTCAACATTTACCAGAAATGTGTAAATAGACAATTATGTCTCAAATTCTTTTGCATGTCAATGAAAAATATTAAAATAAAAGATGTTCTATCAATGAGTAATATATTGTTAAACTTTGTTCACTTGAACTCTGATCATTTGAATACAGCCTTTGCTCAAGCACACCATCCATCCATTCATCACAGTCAATCCCTTTATAATATATAAATATGACTCGCTCTGAATAATTGGCAGTTGCTGCATTTTGTTTACACCTCATGATTGTGAATTTAATTTGAATTCCTTTCAGTTTATTAATGTGAGTGAAAATACTAGAACTCTTATTCTTTCAAAACTGGTGTAAAATTAATAAGATGATCTCACGAATATACATCGTAACATGTTTCGATGTTATGTCTTTAAAACTTCAATAAAACAAAAACAGCATACCACTAATATTGTTTTAATAATACCTGTATCAGCATCAGCCACAATGGTTCTTCTTTTCCAAGAAAAATCCTCTTCCACATCAAAGTGGATGACATCTATTCCATTTGTGCTGCCAACATTTGAAACACCCTCTTCTAACAATTTCTTCACCAATGATGTCTTGCCTTGTCCATGGCACCCAATCACCATAATTCTTAATGATCTGTCACGCTCTACCCCTTCTAAAATAGCTTTCTCAAACAGCCGTCGTGTATAGGGATGTCATTCAGTTCCTCCGGAATATTATCTGAGAAAATAAAAGATACACGTTTCACTTTGTATAAGTATTGAGTAAAAGTTTACAATGACCTAATACAAAAAGTTCTGATCGAGTCCAAATACAAACGGTAAAATTCATCAAGTTTTTTAATTTCATCTTATTGCATATAGACAAGTAAGACTGTATTAATAAACATATCTTTTTTATATTAACATTTGTTCACACTATACAAAAGGGTTTGATTATTTTTCATCATCATCAATTATCATTTTTAATAAAGTATTTGGGTCCTTCAAAAGCCAATTTTGCCCCAAAAATGCTTTTATTCTTATTTTTGAAAAGCTTTCTATTTTCTATTTTTGACATCCTGTTATAGGTTCCAAGCATCTAAAATGCTCTAAAACCATTCATTCAATGCTATAAAACTAATATTTTCATTTCTATAGAATGAAAATTCATTTTTTCTAAGCTATTGTGCCTTTAAACAATATTTCAGTGGATTACGAATATGTACCCAACCAACAATTATACTAATCTCTAACAAATGACATGAAGGTACTAATTTTTTTTCCTGTAATGATTTATAACACACCTTGTTCTTGCTCATCTTCAGCTTCAAAAGACCAGTTCTCACATACCTGTAATGAAATGATTTTGTTATGACTTCATGCATATTTTCGTATTATGCTAAAAGTAAAATACAAAATTTAATACAGTCAATAGGATAACTGCCCTTGATTATATATATATAATTTTTAAAAAGTTACTGTAATGTGTGACAGAGATATCTCATACAAGAATTATAAATGATGATATCATAGTAAGAGTTACTTCAAGTACTTTATGAATTTGACATGGATTTATTTTTTTTTTTGATTCTCAAAATCAAAGAGATCAAAATAATCTTTATATGTGCACTTACTAATCCGATTCTTAAAATTAAATTTACCTCTTTGTTACGTTTCTTTTTGAACTGTACCATGGATGGTTTATAATAATTCCAGTAGGATTCTTGAAGGACTGAAAACAAACCAAATAAAAACTTAATTTGAATGAAATGTAAAATATGAAAATAAAATAATAAAGAAATATAGTCGGATTAAATTGAAAATCATTTTGTGTGTGTGTGCTATAATAAGCCCAAAATCAAGTTAAAAGTGAATTTTGACTTTTAATTCTTTGGTCATTTTGAAAAAATACAATAATTATTCTGGAAAAACAAAGTGAGCAAATGATCTAAAATAATGGACAAAAGTTATTGGCCAAATTTCATCAATGGTACAGAAATCTCAACAAAAACAAGAGGGCCATGATGGCCCTGAGTCGCTCACCAGAAAGAACTGCTTTTCAGTGTTGGAATGATATTCTAATATTAAATTTGAACATAGAATATGTTTAAACAATAATTTGAAGAAATGCCATGACCTGGGGCATCTAAGCTTTAGCTTAAACACGCTAATCAAATTAATATGAGCAAACTTGATAAAAGACTACCTAAGAATGCTACAAAGTTTGGTGATCATCTATCAATTACTTCCTTAGGAAATGATGTTTGAAGGTTTTTTTTATTATTTTTAGCCCCTAAAATGGGCTAATCAAATTAATATAAGCAAACTTGATAAAAGAGTACCAAGAATGCTACAGACAAAGTTTGGTGATCATCCATCGATTGGTTCTGAAGTAGAAGATGTTTGAAGGTTTTTCTATTTTTAGCTTTAGCAGCCCCTAAAAGGGGCCAATCAAATTAATGTGAGCAAACTTGATAAATGATTATCCAAAAATGCTACAGAAAAAAGTTTGGCCATTATCCATTAATTAGTTCTGTAGGAGAAGATGTTTAAATGTATTTCTATTTTTAATTTTAGAGGCCCCTAAAATGGGCTAATCAAATTAATGTGAGCAAACATGATAAAAGACTACCCAATAATGCTACAGACAAAGTTTGGTGATCATCCATCAATTGGTTCTGAAGTAGAAGATGTTTAACGGTTTTTCTACTTTTAGCTTTAGCGGCCCCTTAAAGGCGCCAATCAAATTAATGTGAGCAAACTTGATAAAAGATTGCCCAAAAATGCTACAGACAAAGATTGGTGATCATCCATCAATTAGTTCTGTAGCAATAGACGTTTAAATGAATATCTATTTTTAATTTCAGTGGCCCCTTGAAGGGGCCAATCAAAGTAATATGAGCAAACTTGATAAAAGACTACCCAACAATGCTACAAAGTTTGGTGATCATTCATCCATTAGTTCTGTAGAAACAGTCATTTAAAGGTATTTCTATTTTTAGTTTAAGCAGCCCCTAAAAGGGGCCAATCAAATTCATATGACCAAACTTGATAAAAGACTACCCAACAATACCACAGACAAAGTTTGGTGATCATCCATCAATTAGTTCTGTAAAAGAAGATGTTTAAAGGTATTTCTATTTTTAGCTCTGCTGACCCCTAAAAGGGGCCAATTGGAATGACATGAGCAAATTCCAGTGTGACTGTCACAAGGATGCTACAGACCAAATTTGAAGTAAATCTGCTTAGTAGTTTCACAGAAGAAGATGATTGTTGATGTATGACGACAGACAACGGACGCCGGAGCATCCCCCTTTGATACTAATAGCTCACCCTGAGCCTTCGGCTCTGGTGAGCTAAAAAAAAAAACAACCCAAAACTTTCCAGTCAGGTCATATCAAAAACTTTTAGTTTCCTACATTTTAAATATATAGGAGCATAAACAATTTACTTACTAAGTATTTAGTACTTACTACTATAAAGGTTATCAAGTGCATTACGAATCTTGCAATTTAGTACTTACTACTATAAAGGTTATCAAGTGCATTACGAATCTTGCAATTTAGTACTTACTACTATAAAGGTTATCAAGTGCATTACGAATCTTGCGATTATCTGGTGCATGTATGATAAAATTACAAATGATCTCTTCCCCTTTTCGTTTTACAGGTACCTCTGTTTGAACTTTGGCATCAATTCTTCCATTATCTTCTCTTAAGATCACCTTAAAACACCAGGAAAACTCTGAAAAATTTGTATTTCATTCAATATTAGCAAGAGTTCCTTGATTTATAGTTCATCAAAATCAAACCTTCAACAGTACACAAATATTATCCTATAAGCTTTGACAAATCTTTTGACACACTAGTAATTTACAGTCCAGCTTTAGTAGTGTCCCCTAGTTAATCAAAGGCCATTACAGAAATGGCTAACTGTTTACACTACATTCATGATTTATGTTTTTCTTTCGAAGTTTTTTGTTTCTTTTAAATATAATTAGTATTATTTGTGAATATAATATATGTTTACATCATTGAATTATTTTAGAAAAAGATAATGTTGATATTCATTGAACAGTAAGTAAAAATCGTAAGCATTATATATATATGCGGGGGATGGGGTAATGAGGTAATTTCGCAATGAGTGTTCTGATGAGACTCATTAGAACGCATTGACCATTAATGTTGAAAATTTAACAAAGTCGATAAACAGGAAGTGGATAAAGGACAGACCTGAAATCGAATCCCACAGTATGGGACCATGTGTCAATGCTGTATGCCAAATATCAAGAGGCTGTGATAAGTAGTTGCTGAGAAAACTGTTACGAAAAGTTTTTCCCCGCCCGCCCGCCCGCGATTCGCCATACTATTACCCGGGTTTGCACAAATGCAACCCGGCCAATAAAGAAAAGAAAATTCTGTTCTTTTTTCAAAAATAGTCTTATTAGTGATATGGTCTTAATTGTCTGCAGGTCTTGAGTATGGTTGCTAATCAGTATATATAGCTGTTCCAAATACCTTATGTCAGCTTGAGGTTTTTTACATGTAACTACTCACATTATAAGACTATGCAATAGAAATCAGACTCTTATCATCGAGCAGTATCAGCTTTATACTATTTTATATTTTATTTATGATTTACCACTTGGTATATGTCCAATCTTATCACAAAGTTCATTGAAAGCTGCCACAGGAAACGTCGATGTTCCATTATATCTCAATTGCTCTACTTTAAGGTAAAGTTCGTCTCCACGTCTAATTTTTTTACACAGTTCCGTCTTATACACATGGTATCCTCGAAGAGGCAATGAAGTAATCTCCACTTTCAACATCTTAACATCTTTTACAGTCGCCATAGCAAAATCTGGAAATAAAGAATTTGAAAGATATAATGCTTATATTTTAAATTAGCAATATACTTAAAACAAAAGCCGTTCCGGAAGTCAACGCCCTCGGCTATTCTAAGTGCTTGATAGTAAGAAAAGGGACATTACTATGTAAAAAGGTAACTCAAAGTTATGTGGCCTGTGCCCATTGTCTTAGACAATCACAGAGAACAGGTTTGTGAAGTTTCAATGCATTCCCATCAGTAGTTTTGGAGATACTAACTTGCAAGCAAAAACTAATAATAACCTAAGTGTGCTGACAACCCCCACACAGACACCGGGTTGAGTATAACACATGTAAATTCCACTATTCTTAAAATCAATTAAACATTAATAATAAATCCTAGGGATATCTGTAGAAATTCCTGTTAATCACTTTGATTATTGTTTATTCACATAAAGAACAAAAAATAAATAAAACAAGCAATTATCATAGTATTGCAAGCAATCCATAAGTCCCCTACCGGCTAGAGCCCCAGCAACATTCTGAAGGGCCATTGGCCATTCACTTATGTTTCTATTTTAGGTAAATTTGTTGAAAAAGTTCTTTAAAAGTGATCACAGGAAACAGTTTTTATGTACAGACAGACAGACAGACTGAAGGACACTCTAAAGTTATTTTTTAAACATCCCTGTTATCAAAATATAACATTTTTAAAAGCAAAATTTTTAAAAAGGAGATAACTCTTAAATAAAGATGCAAGATGTCATACATAATGTGAGTGTAACGAAGAACAATTAGTAATGAAGGTATGAATAATGAATGTTTATTTTGAATTTGAAGTAAGTGAAAAGTAAAAGAATGAATAGGAAAAATTAAAAGTTTAAGGAGGAGATAGTTCTGGAAATATGGATGCTAGATTTATAAACCTTGTCATATTATTATGATGTGGGAGTTTGAAGAAAATCCTATCATGATTGAAGAAGTTGGAACTTGGAGTAAAAATTACCAATTTCTCGAAAAATAGTCTAAGTTCAAAAGGGGCATAATTCTGGAAATAGTCTTGCTAGAGTATTGAACTTTCTCACAAATGTTGAGTGATAATAAGAAACATTTATATGAAGTTTGAAGTAGATACATTCAGAAAAAAAGAAGTTATTAAAAAAAAAACAATATTTTTTTCATGAAAATTTTAAGTTCAAGGGAGGTAATTCTGATAAATTTTGTGCTAGAATTGTAAACCTTGTCACATATGATGTGGTTGATGACTAGCAACTTATATTTAAAGTTTGAAGAAAATACCTTAAGAAATAAAGAACTTATAGTGAAAAAACTTAAAAACTAGAATCAGAAATCTTGAAATTCAGTCTATTTGTTGCCAATTTTCAACATAGGAAGATAAGAAAAGGATGTGCATAATTTCAAGACTGTCATCTACCCATATGTCAAGTTTCATAAAAATATTTTCAGTACTTTTTGCGTTATCACTGGATCCAGGTTATGTGTAAAATTTGCCATATTTTCAGTCTATTTGTTGCCATAGCAACCTGAATTTTCAGCATAGGAAAAAAAGAAAAAGACGTGCATAATCTCCATACTGCCATCTATCCATATATCAAGTTTCATAAAAATATCTTCAGTACTTTTTGCGTTATCGCGGGATCCAGGTTATGTGTAAAATTTGCCATATTTTCAGTCTATTTGTTGCCATAGCAACCAGAATTTTCAACATAGGAAGAAAAGAAAAAGATGTGCATAATCTCCATACTGCCATCTATCCATATATCAAGTTTCATAAAAATATCTTCAGTACTTTTTGCGTTATCGCGGGATCCAGTTTTGTGGACGGACGGACTGACGGACAGATGGACGGAGGGTAAAAAAATCCCCTCCGGTAAACCGGTAGGGGACTAATAACCATGGCAAAATGTGAAGTTATTTTTACTTTAATATAATTTTACACTCACCATTTGCAAATAGATAGACGGAATGTCATTTGTTCAAAAATGTATTTGGAAAGTTTCCATAGCTCATGTAGATAAATGAATGAAAATAGAAGTGATAACTTCATTAAGATATATAGCTCTTTTGGAAAAAATTCAACACATTTAATATATATCAATGTAACAATAAGGATTTCATCACAATTTGTTTGTTAACAAAGAAAAACATTGATTTTTGTGGTAAAGTAACTTGTTATTCATATAAAAGTGCAGAGTAGGAATCTATCAAATACAAAGTAAACCTACTGGTATGACAATGTACATTGTTACTTTTATTTTATGCTTTTATCAGGTATGATATTGCATGCTATTTTCAAGAGCTAGTAGTTATGTTAAAGAGATTCCATTGAGGTTTTCTGATATGATGGGATTGGAAATACTTTTCCATTTTTAATTTAATTCTGAACATATTTATATCTTTAATTTTCATTGCAGATTTTTCCTTTTTAATGCAGATTTTTCCATTTTAATGCAGATTTTTCCTTTTTAATGCAGATTTTTCCTTTTTAATGCAAATTTTTCCTACTTAATGCAGATTTTACCTTTTTAATACAGATTTTACCTTTTTAATGCAGATTTTTCCTTTTTAATGCAGATTTTACCTTTTTAATGCAGATTTTTCCATTTTAATGCAGATTTTTCCATTTTAAGTGCCTCGCTTGATTCATGTAAGAATTTTAAATTTTATATTTATAGGCTGTTTGACCTCAGTGGAACTCTTTTAAAAAGTAGCCTATGTTTAATTTCAATGTTTATTTATTCAGTATATGATCAGATATTTTTCTAAATATAATTAAAATTTATTTATATATATTAAAATTGACAATGATTTAAAAAATCTGTCAAAAACAACTTACAAAATTTTAGTCCTGAACTGTAAGTATTCCTAAATAAAATTACTTCCTTGTTTTTAACATTTTAACATGTTAGTTTTAAATCATTATATCAATAATAATATCAGTTGATAAAAAACCAATCTGATAAACTTAGCTTTATCACCAACCTTACTGAGAAATCCCTTACCAGTTTACATGTACAGACATGATATATCCAAACATGACCCTAATCTCTCTCAGTTTGAATTACCAGATTACTGGATTACCAAAAGAATTTTCATTACAAGGTATTTGTTAACAAAAGAAAACAATTAAGTCAATATGTATGCTTAAAGATTTATTGTTATTGAAATAAAATGTCAGATTAGGGTTCTATTAAATGTGCTTAACAGTGCATCATTTCTAATTTGTTTAATTTACATTTGATTCATTAATATGGTATCTTTATGTTTACATTTGATTCATAAATACTATATCTTTTGATGAAAATGAAAATGCATTATGTGAAAATAACTGTCCCGTTATTTAGAAGTGACCCATAAATGTACCTACATTTGTATTACTATATATATATATACTGATATAATATTCATGGCAGCTGGAAAAATAACCATCAAAAATATAACAATGTAAGTTTTACAGTTTTTCTCAATGTTTACAAAACCCAGTAATTCCTAATGTTAAAATTTGTTTTATGCTTCCCAGATCCCTTTAAGAGTGATAGCAATCTGATTTAAATCAGCTCTAAATAACGCCCAGCTTTTAGATCTGACCATGACCAAATACGAAGTCACTTCTGGTAAACTTTCACACAGCCAATCAATACTGAGTAGGTACATTGTAATTTTCACAATTTCGAAAACAAACATGGCGTTGTCCATATAGACGACAAGTAAACTGGCAAAACAATCTAGCCCATTAAAAACTGACTGCGTTATTTCAAGCTAATTTGTTAAAAATTATTCCTTTTTTTTCCTAACAAAAACCATCAATATGTTTAACTTCCACCTATAACGTTATTTTGATACTTTTTCTAATGCTTATGTTCAAACCAGTTTGATTGCATGGCTAAAAATAGCTTTCTCCGGAAATCTGTATTTTTAAGAAGGCGAAACATATACAGTCGTCATCAGATCTACATAAAAGAAGTAAGTAGGTCTGAGCTTTAGTCAGATTGAGAGTGGAAGTATAATGAAGTTTACTGAAATTTGCAGAATAACTCCTTAATCACATTGTTTTTACATTCTCATCACCACATCTAGAGAAGAAATATAGAAAAGGAAAGTTTTGGCCAAAAAAATCACAATGTATTAAAGTGGATCCTATATTAAAACCAGAAAAAAATATTCACCTTCTTAACATAAAAGGCTTAGAAATGATTTTGGTTGAAAGACAGTGAAAAATAACATCTGAGAGGCGAGATCCTAATGCAGTATAATACACTGTAAAGAAGACTACTGGCTAACAAATGGATAAGAAAAGATTTTTTTTTTAATTCTGAAAGCACAGATTATACGACACAAAAATTGCACATTGAGCAAGGTATAATCATAAAACCTTTTGTAAGGATTGAGTTTTAAGTTTCTGCCTACCTTAATGTTTAACAATAGTCCATACTGAACATTGTACTGTATACTGGTTGTCTGTACTGTTAAACATCTGTAGCATACTGCTGCTATGGATAGTAAAACTTTTCCTCCTCACTAACTGCCATGCCTACATTCATAGAATGACAATCCTTTCACCTTCCAGTCCTTGCTGAAAGAGAACACAAGAAGAAATTGCAACAACAAATTAAAATGATAGCCAAAAATTTAACAAAAGAAGTTTTGGCCTAGCAAATTTAGGTATAGAAGCATGGTTAACTAAACAATAGGTAAAGAGGAACTGGTATAAATAGCTGGATGTTGGTCCTTAAGCACATTAGAGCAGTGTATTACTTGTGATTTTAACATGATAACATAATTCAATTAAGCTTAATGTAATTAATTTGTGTGTGTTACAAATTACAATAATATTGAATAATAACTCTCTAGCTTGTTCTACCGTCCACGCCCCCTAGCACCGGCTTAGGCAGAATTAAACATTTAATCATGAAATGGTAAAGTTTTGAATTTAGAAACATCTGCCAATGTGTTCATACAGCGGTTATCATGGAACCTTCAATGTGACACAGTAATGCCATTCCATGAAAAGCGGCGTATGGTCCCGAAGTAATAGAGAGCGTGTGCCCTTAAACAAGAAACTAAATATAATGGAATTTTGTAAGAGGATCTGAGGTTGTGAAGTCTGCATATCAGATATGATGCCAAAAGACAAATTTAAAAAGCAGAAAACATATCCTAAGGCTGATTCAACATTATTCAAAAAGGAATATTGAATTTGGAACCACCAAACTAGAAAATGCCAAAAAGTTAAAACTAAAAATACCACAAACACAACAATAATATCGTGCTGAAAGATCTTTAAGTATAGTAAATACGTACTAATAAACTTTAACTGGATAAGTGTTTTATTTTATAAACAGTTGAGTCACTACACTGATTAACAGTTTGCCGATTTTCCAAAGTAAATGTGTTACGATTCATTTGAAATACTGAAATCCTATTGGACAAAAAATAATTTCAAACACTAAGGATCAGAAATATAATATCTCTGATTGAAAGATAACTTAAGTTATTAAGCTGGATTATGACACTCTGACTCTGTTAATTCAATGTTTAGGTTAAACAGCACATTGACACACAACTAGTCATACCGTACCGAACCCTACATATATAGTACCTGTAATATATTTGTTCACTTAAGATTATTACACCTAAAAAAGGGTTATAAAAGGAGTTAGTTATATTTTAGAATTTACAGGTTTATATCCCGATATCCTTGTATTAGTCGATCAATGTTAAGGAAGGAATTGAGTCAAAAAGTTGTGAAAGTGAATTTACTTGGTAATATCTATTATTGACCTTTTCGAAAACCTAGCTAAACACCGTTTTCCGGTACGTTACCGTTTTAGCTCTGGGGAATTACATCAAATGAAGTACATAACACAGTTACGTGATATTTCGATTTTTCTATCAGTATTTAACCGTTTAAGGTGAAAAAATTGATGTTTTTGAAGATTATCAATATTCCATTAATATCTATTCCAAATTATTCAAAAAAAAAAATTGTTTATAATGAAAATCAATAAAATTCAAACAGACATAGTGGAATCTTCCATAATAAATAAGGTTATTTTCTGCGTTAACTTGTGTATTTACTTTATTTTTTGTATGGAATTATTCATACAATGATATCTAATTATTTTCTTATAAAGAAATAATTACTTTATTTCAATTTGATTTTAAAAAAGGCCGAAAACATCGAGTTCGCTATTACACTCCATTGGGTGAATTCCCCAGAGCTATGTACAGAAAGTACCGGAAAACGGCGTTTAGCTAGGTTTTCGAATTCGTGAATGAACCTGTGCAAGATCAAAGCATTCAAGGAAGGAATGTTTGGCAATAGATATTCATTGCAACCTACACATAAAAGAGCTTAATGGGCACTGTTAAAAGATAAGAATGTGTAACTATAGTGTGACATGTTCAGTTTCTTAGAAGAACCACCTACCTGATAATGATGGTTTACAAGAGATAGAGATGAAATGTGTTAATGCAGATGTTTATATCATGAACAAACAAAAACAAGTGTTGGGGCAGTGTTCGACACTAACGCAGTCCCGCGGTCCCGAGGACTCCAAAAATTGGCAAGGGATTTCTTAAGTTCCAAGTCAGATGTCCCGTTGGGACTTTTAAGTTTTTAAGTTAAAAATATACTAAACAATTAAAATTGATCTTTAATCAACTTTAAAGTATTAATTTAAGATGGTAATCTTGCAAAAAAAGTATTAATTAAACGTGATAAAATTGCAAAAAGTAAACCGGAAATGAAACATTGTTTACAAAACACGAAAATTCTCCACATACCAAACATTCCAATGTCAGTATTTACCGATATTTTGCTGTATTTTCATCCACCATAGTAAAAATGATATGTTTTATATAGTTTTGTTTAATATTTGATGTTTACTATGATGTTAGAACACTTACACCGTGTAAAAAGTCGGCAATTCCATAAACAATAGTGTACTAGATTTCGGATAAACACATTCGGATGCGTGATTTTTTGGGGATTTTTTTAATATATACAGATTTTGTAATTATATTTTAAATGCAATAATAATAATAATTTGTTCCTGTCTTATCATGTCATTGATATCATTATGTAAAGGAATTATGAGCAAAAAAGCTTTTTTTGCAGTAACTCATTTTCTTCTCTTCAATGACTATAGTTTACACTTATTCAAGTAGACCTAATACAGCAATATTATAATATCAAATGAAAATTACTTACTGCATAACTACAGACAAAGGGACAAAATTAATTCTATGTATTGAAGTCAGTAATATTTAGGACATATTTTACAAGACCTATAAACACTTCCAACTGCATGTATGATTTTATTACCAAACTTAATAATGCTGGAAGGAAACATAGAGGATTTCGTTCCTTCATCACATAATGTAGATCCAAGTATGGGCTATGATCAATATCCCAAAAAGTAAAACGAATGAACAATAAAAAATAAGTTGCACATCAATTTTGATTGACTAGGTTATTTCTTTATTCTTGAAATTATATAAAAAAAAATCAGGGACTTCCAACTTAGGGAAGGGACTTTTGAATTCAAAAACAGATGTCCCGCTGGGATTCCTGGCTGAAAAGTTAGTGTCAACCGCTGGTTGGGGGCCTACATATGACATTTTGCACCATTTGAGGCAACAAAAAGGGGGATCAAAAAAACGTTAAAAGGAGAGTATACCGGGTAATGGGTTAATGAATTCCAACATAGACCTCGCTTTTGCCTAATTCATAATAATTAAAAAGTACTTATTTTGTATTGGGTCGAATCGATTAAGGCGCGAATCGTCGCGAGGCGGAGGACTCCGTTTCGTTTTCAACTCTTATACAAAGATCACTTAAAGTGAAAACTTAAATAAACATACCATAAAATTGCATTTGTTTTGTTATGCCTTTCTTTATAGAAAGACCTTGTAAGATAGGATGAATCTTGAGAATTTTTAGTTCTGTTCTTTCACTGTCTCTGAAGTTGTTGCACCGGGTTTGGATAACTGCTGTAACGTTGCTCGTGTACCGTACTGTAATTGGATTGTGGTTCCGAGATACTAAATTTTAATGAAAAACGATAAACTTTATCATGTACCAACATCTGCATAAACTTTTGTTAAGCTTATTTTACCAAAACTATTATCCTAGAAAGTTCCAGTCACTTAAGGGTTCCTTAAGGATTTGGCGTCGGTCCTCCAGCCCCGCATTTGCAATGAAGAATTGTAAATAGCTGTCCCTTTCTTTACTTCAGTGTTGTCAGATTTTCTGGTCCTTCGGGATCATTGATTTCAGCACTTTTAACTGTTGAAAATGCAGTACTGCTCAATCCGGAACTAGGAGGGCGTGAGGTGTGTTGCTTTTTTCATTATCCCTCATGGATACTCAATTTACCCCAAAATATAGAGAAACACAGAATCCCTAAAGAAAGTCCATCACTGCATAATAGAAAATGTTGCAGGCTCTGTTTTTTACACCTGTCCATGGACAGTAGTGGTAATTGCAAGCTGCAAGTTTGCAATTTTCATGTAAATTTGTTGTGATTAATGCTTCCGAGGGATCACCCTTCTTCCAACTTTTTAGTTTCCTTGCTTTGTGAATATACACCGATCATTTCAGGCTAAAATAATATGGTTCATATACGAAATGTAAAAACTTTTTAAAAAAACTAGCTGATTTGAGATAAAAAAACAAAACTTTTTGGTTTAAAATGTATGCATAAAAGTACAATTAAAATGATTCGGACAAAAAAAACATCAACAAGATGGTCATATATCAACCACCTGAGTGGCTCTAAATAACAGATCTCGAGGACTGATGATATTTAATAACTATTAAAACAACTAAGGATGAAAGACAGGCATTATGTCGAAATCCAGGTCAGCTTATATCAAAGTTTAAATCGATCTGCATCTGGTACTGAGCATATAGTAGAAATATCTGAAATTTCATACACGAAGCTCCAGCAAAATTCAAATCTGCATTTGGAACTTTGCATGCAATAAAAGGGAAAAGAGTCAACTCGGCCCTATACCAACTCGGCACGGGTCAACTCGGCCCACTTTGAAAAAAATATATATAATGTATTAAAGGGATCGAAAGACAAGGTTAAAATAAAGACTTGATTTCAGAAAAAGAATACTATAAATAATAAGTCTGCAAATTTTCTGCCGCCAAATAATAATATTAAACGAATGATGACAAAATTTAAATCGCTAAATCACCGATTTCTACAAATCGGTAAGCGCGGCCATGTTTGTGTATTGGCCGTATAAAAACAGGTGCGCGTGATGTCATTTCCCCACATCTTTTAGATTCATGATAAATCTAGTTGAATCGTAAGGAAATATTAATATAATAAAGTATTGATCTGACAATTTAATTTTCACAGGAGGTGTAGAGGAGATTTTTATGGTTCAAAATACGTAACAATATCAAAAAAAAAAAAAATAAATAATAATAAATAATGAAACGTACGGCTAGCCAAAAGTTCTAGCCGTACGTGAGTCACGAACGACTAGCCAGGACGCACTGTATTGTCTAACCGTACGGCAATTTTCAAAATTATATGGAAGTCGAACGTTATAAAATTGTTGATTTTCATGTTAAACATTTGTTGTTTAATTTGTATGAATTATTAAATCATTTTTGTTAATTTTAAGCACATGGATCGAATAAAAAATGATCGGAGTGGAATAAATAAATAAAAAGAACATTGAATGGAAAAAACGGTGAAATGCAAAAATGATTATATAATTTTCAAAACAGTAGATAAATATCGACGAACATAAAAGCACAGTCAATCAATTAATTAGCCTTAATTAAAACCTATCCAGGGACTGACAATAGAATTTTAGAATGCCTTTCAAGGAACATGCAAACTTTCCTTGATACAGTACCGTCGGTAATTGTCGCAATTATCAAGAGCCTAACAACAATCATTTTCAGTGTTTGTTGTTGTTGTTGTTTTTTTTTTTCATATAAAGGTGTCGAAAATTAAACTTAATGAAACAAAAAAGGATTATTATCAAAAATTTGTAAACTATTTCAATTGGTGTAAATGCAAGCAAAGGCTATTTTTTCTTGACATCTTGCGATGACAAAGATCGATATATATAGCGGTCAAGGCGATTAATCTCTAAAAAGTTAACATCCAAAGACAATTAATGCTGTTTCTTGGTTAAAATCCTCGCTTAAAGTCATAAAATAACATATGCATTTTCGACTTCCATAAAATTTTGAAAAGTGCCGTACGGCTAGCCAATACAGCGTGTCCTCGCTAGTCGTACGTGACTCACGTACGGCTAAAACTTTTTGCTAGCCGTACGGGCCCGTACGCTAGCCACTTCCATTATAAAAACCCTACTAAAACGTGTTCTTAATAGTACATATAATTAATTTTTTGCAGTTTGATTCTGACTTTCAAATTTAAAGGTGTGAACATATGTTATAATTGATGTACACATTTCAAAAATATCAGCAACTGTTTTTGAAAAGTAAATTGTTAACATGTCTGTCAACGTATGATGCTGCGCATCGTAATCGTAGCCTAATATTAACTGCAGGCAAATCAATTTTATTGGCTGCTCAAAAATCTAATTTGCATAATTTATTCACACAATTGCTGGTTCTTACTACTTAATGTCTAATACTGCGCATTGTCCATTTTAATTGTTCCTAATTTGCACCAAATGCTCCTGTCACACACTGTGTACTGACGATTTTTATTGCTCCTTGTATGCCTCTGTGCCGACAGACCTTTTGATCATGCACAATGTTGCCCTAATTGGTTAATCACCCTTGTCAAATATTCTAATGACGAAATAGACATCTATTTTTTACGCTTCATCAGTGAACTGAATGACCTTAGGGGGAATTCGGTTCCACACCTGTCAAATTGTACTGTAGTAAATTAACAGCACGTCATAAAATAGCAACACATTTTTTTCAGTTCCCAATAATCATTTTAAATATTAAGTAGATTTATGATTTTTTGTTTTATTGGATTAAATTTACGGTAGAAGAAATGCGTATCTGTCGGGGAAAGGAATTTGGTAAGTAGATAACGTGGAAAAAAGCTTTGGGGAACTGGATAAACCCGAGAATATGCGTAATTATAGGGGAATGGGCAACCTGTTGCTGTTGGTACCAGTTTTGACTGGGTGCCTAAATAACTTTACAGACAGTTTTGTTTTCATACGATATAAGTCTGGCTGCCGATTTTCCTGCGCCTTCCTGATTTTTAGCGTCATTGGCGGAAAATCGCGTCCTCAGCATATTGGATTTAGTTGATATCTTACCTGAAAAAAAGATATATGACCGGCGATGTACCCTATTTGGACAGCTTGTCTAGCGAAAATTAAGTACAAAATAAAAGGATATATCGTCAATTTGAAGAAGTTTCTCATAGTACCCAAAGTAAATTTATGGTTTATCTTTGAAAATTAAGCAGTCATTGCTTAAATCATGTGGTGGGATCATCAGCAAGCTTGAGTATCGGGCAAATGATAATTAATGTCGCGGCGTCTTCAATTAATTAATTAAAGCAATTCAGTTCCATATGATGTTTTCATAAATAATATATAATGTACGCAATTAAATTAATAAGTTCTTCATCAAGATATATTTCAGTTATACCAGCGTGTACAACTATACCGGAAGTGGGTATAACACGTCACAATCTCGGTCTCGTCTGTCTCGCGAGAATGACAGAACGCCAAAATGGCGGCGCCCATGAACTTATTTCTCAAGTAAAAAATAGTGTCTTTAAACACGAATTTCTCTCTTAAAGGGTTGATGTCAATAGGGAAACTGTCATGGTTCCTCTTTTTAAATGATGAATATTTATATTAGACAGACATCAATCCATCCATTCTTATTCCTTTAACTTTGCTTGCTTTGAATGTTGTTAAGGTAAATGAATAATGAGAAATATCTTATTATTATATAATTATACTTCTACCGAAATAAGTACATTTTGTTTGTAAAGTAATATTCCAAAAAATATAAAACAATAACGCGTTTACTTCATATCATAAGCTTCTAATTAATTGCAGGTGGTCACAAAATCAAATGAATGAATGAGTCAATCATAATTATCACCTAATTAATCGTATCCTTAACATACACACTGATTGATAATAATAGCCCTTAACAATATAAATTTCAACACATTGTTTGACACGTCAGAAATACAGTGAGATACGCAATCGGTTATCTTTACTCGCAATTCTGCTGATAAGAAAAGCGCGTCTGCTGCTAAGAAATGTCGAGTGAAACATATGCCCCCCCCCCCCCTTTCTAGTTCTTGACTCACATTATTGGTTATTTTGTTACAGAAACTTGCCATAAATGGGTACATGGAAGTGTTCAGTTATGGAAAAAAGAAAAATATTTAGACTTTGTGATAAATGGTTTTCAAGATAATGAGAAACCATTCTGACATTTAAGGCCCCTGTGACCTTTGACCCCAAAATCATCAGGGACATCAGGGATCACTTACTAGTTATGATAAATCAGTATGTGAAATATAAAGACTTTGTGATAATAAGCGTTCAAGATAATGAGCTGAAATCATAGGACCATGTGACCTTGACCCCCAATATTAACAGGGGCTATCTTCTAGTTATGGCCAATCAATATGTGAAATATGAAGACTTTGTGATAAATAGTAACCAAGATAATAAGTTAAAAACATACTACCATTAAAGGCCCCTTTGACCCCAAAATCAATAGGGGTCATCTTCTAGTTACAACCAATTACTATGTGAAATATGAAAACTTTATGATGAATAGTTTTCAAGATAATCAGCGGAAACCATTCTGACATTTAAGGCCCCTGTGACCTTGACCTAGTGACCCCAAAATCTATAGGGGTCATCTACTTATTTTGACTAATCACTATTTGTGATAAACAGTTTTTAAGATAATAAGCGGAAACCATGTGGTCTACCGACGGACATTCCGACATTAGCAAAACAATATACCCCCTCTTCTTCAAAGGGAAATTTTAGGAAAACTGATATCAAAGTTCAACTCTCCACCTGAATCTGTGGCAGTAGTTCAATTTCCAAGGCTGTTGCTCTCAATACAAAAAGTTTAGTTACTAAGTCAAAATCTAGATCAAATTTCAATTTTGCATCTGAAACTGTGCACATAGTACAAAAAATCAAGCAAAGACTACACAATTTCTTAAGTTTTATTTTCATTCGTAACATAGCATATGGTAAATGTACAATTATCATATTTGTTATTGCCAAATAACTTTTACTAACAGGAAAGTCTACATTATTTTATTATATTAGGTGAAGGCACTGTGCTGTCAGCAGCTTCACAATTGTGAATATCTTAAATGCAAGTTTAATGGATGAGGAAAACGTAGATTCTGATTTTTACATATCAAGTGAGGTTTCACAGAAGAGAAAGAAGGAAAAATGTGTTAAGAAAAATGGTACTTGTGAAGACAGGTGCATTAAAAAAATGAGATCGAGAATGCATTGGAGTAGGAATTGATTTGAAAAGTTAACACTGAATATGATAAGTTTAACAAAAGCTGGGGTCATGTAGAATTTTGTGGGATAATAAAGAATTTTGTATGTCACAAAAAAGGGGGCCATAATTCTGTTAAAATCTATGTTAAAGTTATGGGCAGTGAATAGAAACCTATTATGCTCACAAATAAGTGTGTGAAGTTTCAACTCCAGAATTAAGAATATTTGGGTTTTTCCCAACTAATAATCTAGGTACAAACTTTTACAGTTACACCTTCGAAAATAAGGGAAACATGTTGACTAATCTATTGTGACGGGTAGTGCACTGTTAAGCTATAACAGTAAAATTTAGTTTGTACCTTTAGATTAGCTGGGGAAAAACTCACATTACCAAGTTCCTGATTACCTTAAGTAGTTCTGGAGGTTTCAACTTGAACATAAAAACTTGAAACATAGTGTGACAGCAACGTGCAATAGCTCTCTACTCTGCCAATATTCGAGTCAAAATTAGTACAAGTAGGTAAATTAAAATCTGGACTGGCATCTATAGGCTAACTGAATACCAATATTCTCCCTATAACACTGATTATATTAACCATAGCATTTAAATATTCAAGCAGTGTCCTAAAAGCTATTCCAGGGTCCTATAAATTCGCCCATCGTTTTTTGTTGATAACACATTACATACAATGTTATAAATGTACATACAAATATCACATATCACATAAGAACACATTGTCAATGAACACATTTTGAATCTTGAGCAACATTTGCCAAAAAAATACCTTAAAGCCTGAAAAATGCTACTATTTTTAAATTTCAAAAGCTTTTTATTTTTATTTATTTTTCAAAAGCTTTTTTATTTTTAATGTCACTTAACAGTTTCAAAAACAGTTACTCATTAGCCATTCAGCCATTATTTTTTTTTGTCCCCATGCTGATTTTTGGCAATTAGTACAGTTAATAGCTAAGTCAAAATGCCACTCTGTTTACAAATTTTGCTAACTTTATCACAAATTATTTCACATTCAGCGCCATTTTCTCATCGTGAAAGACATCTCCCATTTAGATAAGTACAACGTGACTGAGCTTTTTCTATAACAATTAATTACCATTTACTAAACAACATTCATTTCCATGGCTTACTATGACTTTACTGTGTAAAAACGACATAAAGGTACACTTCAGTGAAACAACTTTTAACAATTTTATATCATATCCCTTGCTAAATTCAATTCCATCATTTGCTATTTCAGGAATTGGATAAACCTTTCAATATTTTTTAATGTGATTCCCTAAATTTCCAGGGAAAACTTCTTATCAATCTAAAGTTGTTTACACATGAATGTGTCAACCTGTACAAGGTTACAGAGGATTTTCTGAAAAATTCTTAATTTGTGAATTAGAATTTTTCTATCTACTACAAAATATTAATTCCTATGCAGATTTTAAAATATACTCAATATATTATACACTTAATAAAGGAAATTTTGAGAAATATTGATGAAATTAGATGCAAATTTTCATTTTCCATATTATCACTCTAAAAATTTATTTTTCACTGCAGTGAAACATTTTCCCCATATTTTCACTGGTGTCTTGCAGGATTACTTCCTTCTAAATTTAACCAATACACAATATTAAAACGTAATCGCCACTCATGAAATATTAACTTTCAACCACTGCATGAAAATAAATCTGTATCTATATAAAAAACTTGAATATCCTCAATATATCGGGAAAAGTAACTACCGACTAGACAAGAAATCTCCTGCTGGCGTCCAATTGACAACCGATCAATAATTGTAGCGTTTAAATGCAGTTACTATAAAAATTGACAGTGAAAATATTTTATAACATCACGTGTAAACAATCTAAAATATAAATGCACTGATAAAATCTTACACAAGTTGGCTTACATATAATATTCTTATTTCCACTTTAAAGTAGGAACAAAATCATCACAACAAAATGGCAGTAAATGCACCTAAATGGTAGGATACTACGTCATCACGCACCTGCAAAATGCTCCCAATCAGAATGTTATTCTGTCAACTCAAATATAAAATATGTTTTTATTCTAAGAATTTGTTTAAATATCAAAAAATAATGTAACTAAGCAAAAATTGGCTTTAGTACTAGATATAATTTAAAAAAAAACGTTTTAAAGTTTTATTGTCTTGTTTAAGCCTGAAAATGGGATGAAATTTGTATTGGAGTCGAGTCGCAGTGGAAGCATTTAGAAAAAAAACAACACTTTATTCCTTTTTCAGGACTAAACTTAGCAGTTTAACTTTTAACATTTTTCACAATTATTAATTACATCAAGTACTACAATCAATCTTTGGTGCACTACATTACTTTTTGATATTCTAACAATTTCTTAAAATAAAAACATCACAAAACCAACATGGTGCATTTGCGACCAGCATGGATCCAGACCAGCCTGTGCTTCCGCGCAGTCTGATCAGGATCCATGCTGTTTGCTTACAAACCCTATTACAAGTACAGAAACTGATAGCGAACAGCATGGATCCTGATCAGACTGCGCAGACTGGTCTGGACCCATTATGGTCGCAAACCCACTATGTTAGTTTTGTCATGACACGGCTCACATTTATTTAAGCTTGATTGCGGAACAAGTTCTTGCAACTTTTATTAATCACTTACGAGTCCGCTACCTGGAACCAACCAGTACTGGTGTCATTTGAAGAAACATGGTTGTGACCTGTTTAGGACTCGAACCCATGATCCCTGGGTTGATAGGCCGACACCTTAACCACTAGGCCTTCCAGCTCTTTGCATTTACATATCAAATTATCTTATTACAAAACTAACTTTATCACTCTCAATCCTTATTTAAATTAACAACAATAAAAAAACAGTAATCAATTGAAAACAATGTAAATAATGAGCTAACATTAATATAAAGAAATCATACAAATATAATATGGCAGTTTTTTTTGACAGTAAAATTTACATCTGAACACTTTGTGGGTTGAGATAATATCAAAACCTTTACAATTACAACAATTTACAAACTGACCGACAAAAAAAAAATCCATTACCAATGGTAAAGAAATACAACATATATTGCATACAATTATCTTGAACACATCTGGTTTTTTATCTCTTTTCTTTAAATTAAAAAAAAATAATAATAATAAAATACATATACAATTTCTGAAATCTAAATAATGATACCAGTTAACATACTTAAGTGTAAATATTTAACAAACGTTTTCTGTCATATCCTTTGAAAACAAACTAAATATCTAGCTTACAAAGCCTATATACAGATACATGTATATATTTTCTTGTCTGTTGAATTTGTGTCTGATATATTTTCAAGCTTCATATCAGACTCTGGTATGAGTCCTGTTTAATCATTAAACGTCCGGAGCACCAAGTTTTTAATCTTCCTCATCACTGGCTGCATCAAACATCTAAAATGTACAAAGAAATATCAGTCATATATAACCCTGTGTATTATATGTTACAGTGTTTTTTTTCCTTATATAACTGATACCGGAAAACGGCACCATTCCCAATAGAAAATAGACAGCAAATTCATAACTGATAAATTCCTAAAATACATTGTAACACTGAAAATTTCCTCAAAAATCGGCCTTTTTAAAGGTAAACAAAAACAGTAATGTGCATTACGACTAGTGTGATGTACGATAACCACATGAGTGATATTCATACCCAGTTCATTTCTTATTTTTATTGTTTCACACCTAAACATTATTTATGTACAATTGTTATGACTATCAATTTTTTTTCTCATCAAGTAGCAAAAATAATTATTAACGTTAATAATACATGGTTTTAAAGTGTACATTTTGCATCATTTTCATGTCTCCCTGGATAAAAGAAATTCCCAATGAATATTTTGCATCTTATGTAAATTTCCCAATTTGAGTCAAATCGGTGGATTTTTTCCCAATCTGGCCGGTACCGGCACCATTCCCAAAGCAGGGGGAAAAAACACTGTGTTATAACATTTTACAAACCCTTACAATGGTAAACTAGAAATGTATCCATAGGACACTAATGCCTTCACATTTTACTGTTTTCTCAGCCAACTAACAGCCTGCCTTACAGCAAGAGGCACAAAATTGTGTAATTTATATGGTTAACTCAAATCGTTACCCCAGCATATTTTATCACACAGCAAATGGCATTGTACATTATACATGTATGGCATCAGTATTGACAAGATCTTTAAGAGATGCTACAAAAAAGTGTATAATTTACATGGGTCATGAAACAAGGCCTCTGTGGCAGAGTGGTAAAGGTTGTTGAATTCAAATGCCCCTTAGCTGTGGGGTTTGAATCTGATCATAGACTTCTTTATTCTTTCATGAGTAGAAGTTATCCATCTAACTGACTGAAGGTTAATGATTCTACTCAAGTGCCCCAACATGCCGGGGTCTTTCTTGTACAATTAATCTGGACAATTGACCCTTCTTGCATTAATCATTCAAGTCGTAAAAGCTATTCAGGGTTGCCAGCATCATAGATAAATAAACTTTTCCCTGACTTTTCACTGACCAAATAAGGTTTTTCACTGACTAAAACTACCAAACTTAAACGGTCTCCACCTCCCCTACAGCCGTCATTTTCACCCCAGGGCTTTTTTTCCTTCTATAGCAGGGGCCATTATAGGACTGTTTCCCCACAAAGAAATTCTTTAAAATCATGCAGTTTTCCCACAAAATATAATTTACATCAAGTTTTTTCTTCCCCTTTTGCAAATATACCATTAATGTATCCCCAAAATTAAGGACAGGGCTGCTTCCCCAACCTGTGAAAAAAGCCCTGCACCCATAAGTTTTTTTTTTTTTTTTTTTTTTTTTAATGCTTTTAACAATATGGTCAATAAAACATGCTTTATACATCTAAGTTTGGTATTTTGTGTTCAGTAAAATGTTTTTGATAAGATCTAGTCTGAAGCAAAACTATTATCTTGACCTACAGAATACTGCCATAGCCAATATAATTAATAACAAGAGGGTCATGATGGCCCTGAAATTACTCATATATAAAAACTCTCCATGAACAAGAATAATTTTGACCCCAGGGCTTTTATTTAAACAATGTTGGTAAACACCCATTGGAAAATGTTTCATGCCAAATATCTAAGCTCTAGCTCTTTTGTTTTTTAAAAGAAGACTTTTTAGTTTTTACTGTATATGCATATAAGGAAAATTAATGACCCCCATGACTGGACCAGTTTTGACCCCAGGGCTTTTATTTTAACAAACTTGGTAGACACATACTAAAAGATGTTTCATGCCAAATATCACAGCTCTACCTCTTTGGGTTTTTCAAAGAAGATATTGTTTTGATTTTTTCACTATGTACATAAAAGGAAAATCAGTAACCCCCTGGAGTGGGGCTTATTTTGACCCAAGGACTTTTATTTGAACAAACTTGGTAGACACACACTAGAAAATGTTTCATGCTTAATATCTAAACTCTAGCTCTTTTGGGTTTGTTACAAGAATTTTTAAGTTTATATAAACATATAAGGAAAATCAATGACCCCCTTGACTGGGCAAATTTTGACCCAAAGGCTTTTATTTGTACAAAATTGGTAGACACTCACTGAAGATGTTACATGCTTAATATCTAAGCTCTAGCTCTTAAAAGAGGATAACATGGTTTTTTTTCCAGTTTTTACTTTATACATATAAGGAAAATTCTTCAAAATTATTTTCCCTGACTTTTCCCCGACTTTTTAGGATTTTTATTCTTCACTGACCAATTTTCAAAATTCCCTGACAATTCCCTGACCTTGAAAAAATATCAGATTTCCCTGACTTTTCAAGTCTGCTGGCAACCCTGCTATTACGCAAGTACCATATATTATTTTAAGACATAATTCTCATTATGAATTTAATATTTAACTTACACCCAGCAGATTTTTAGGTTCAATGTTGGATTTAATGGTAACGGCTTCCTCTGTCTCGGGATTTAGATGTAACGTGGGTGTGACAGGTCGGTCTTCGTCACTCCAGCTTAAGCTACTACTATTCACACTGTCATCATTCTGGTGATGTATGGGACTTGCAGAATGAACAGAGGCACTGAAAATGTATAACTGTATATTGTATCATAGTTTGAGAATGTTTCTGTTGAAAATGAGTCTGAGTTAAATCGCATACATATACATGTACAGTGCGTTAACTGGAGTGCAGGTTATTAGTTACCCACACATATTGTGACGACAAAGGAAAAGCGATAGAAATATCATATTCAGATGCTCATTCATTGGTTACTTTTTTTCTGGGGTTTCATATTGTGACAACAGGGAATGTGTTTTTAAGTTTCACTATGATACAAAAGGGAAAGAAAATTAAAACACTCGGCAATCTGATTAATACTCGACAACGCCCCATCGTACAAATCAGATAGCCACGTGTTTCGATGCTCTTTCCATTACATATCCTTGTTGTATAAATGGTTTAAACATAATGAAACTCGATTGTGAAACAGGTTCATGCAACTTATATCAATCACTGTCGAGTCCCCTGCCTGAAACCAACCAGTACTGATGTCATATAATGAAACATGGTTGTTACCCGATTAGGGCACTGAAACCAAAGATCAGAAGTGGTTAAATTATTCTCATGAACTTCATCAAACTTGACCTTGAGGCTATATACATAGTAGAAATTGCTAACTTTTCATGCAAGATGGGATCTAAATATTCTTCAGATTATATACTTCAATAATTTGGCTGCAATAGCATATCCTCAGATCTGACATTTCCAAATCTGTTAAATTTTACCTAGTTAAATCTTGTTATCTAACTTACTCTCTAGAAACTCGTCCAACAGGAGAGGAACTCATGGGTGATGGAATGTGGCTGTAGTGTCGGTTACGTAAAGCCGGTGTTGTGAACGCGTTCCTGACCGGAGGCCGTCTGTAAATATAACAAATGTAAAAGTTTTACAACTAGAAATGTGTCATCATGCCACGGATGCCCATGACCAAATTCAAACTTGCAATGTATTTTCTCATGACATATCCATATGTCAAGTTTGAGTTTAATGTGTAATACCGTTGGGGAGATAATGAACAGAAACTGAAAATTTCATATTGTTTTCAGTCAAAGGGGCATAACTCTCCCAAAAAGCATCGTACCATGACCAAATTCAAACTTGCAATGTATTTTCTCATGACATATCCATATGTCAAGTTTGAGTGGAATGTGTTGTACCGTTGGGGAGATAATGAAAGGAAACTGAAAATTTCATACTATTTTCAAAGTTAAAGGGGCATAACTCTGCCAATAATCGTCGAACCATGACCAAATTCAAACTTGACCTGTATTTTCTCATGACATATCCATATGTAAAGTTTGAGTTGAATGTGTTGTACTGTTGAGGAGATAATGAACAGAAACTGAAAATTTCATATTATTTTCAAAGTGAAAGGGGCATAACTCTGCTAATAATCATCGAACCATGACCAAATTCAAACTAGACCTGTATTTTCTCAAGACATATCCATATGTCAAATTTGAGTTGAATGTGTGCAACCGTTACTAAGATAATGAACGGAAACTGATGATGACGTAATGTCAGAATGACAGAAAGACGGAACAGGGTAACACTAAATGCCCCGGCCATTATATGGCGGCGGCATAAAAATTAGGAACAAAGTTTAAAATTGAGTCAGGTTGGTAACTAGCCACAGGGGAATTCTCAAAAATATGAGTGAATCCCCCCAGCCCTTCTAGAATAGACACTGGCTAGTTTTAGAGTGTCATTGGTGGAAAAGTCTGTATGAATATAATTATGTGGAAAGGACAATATTGACGATTTATTGATTTTATCAAATTAAATCGCCGATACATTCACATTATACAATTTTTTTCAGTTCGATTGTGTTGGAAGCTATAACCTTTTTGAAACACTATTCCTGGCCCCAACAAGTACTAAGGAATCAATGTTAAGTTTCTTGCTCAAGAAAACAACTTGCCCCTGACAGGGTTTGAATCCATGCAGTCTGCAATCCTTAGGTTACTAGACCTATGCATTAACCACTCGACCACGCCGCCACCTGTGATACATTTGATGCTATTTCAATACCTGACATATATGGTCATCAATGTGTAATGCATGCTTGTTTTAAACATTAAACAAGAGGGCCATGATGGCCCTGGATCGCTCACCTGACACAACCGCATCCAAGCAATGTCTTAAACAAGCATCATGACCAAGTTTGATGCAACTGAGTCAAACATGTGACCTCTAGTGTGTTATAAAGATTTTTCCATATTTGGGCAATGTGACCTAATTTTTGACTGGACACGACCCATATTCAAACTTGACCTAGAAATCATCAAAAACAACCTTCCTGACCAATTTCCAGGAAATTTGGATCAAAACTGCAGCCACTAGAGTGTTAAAAAGATTTTTTCTATTTTTAGCTCCTGTGACCTAGTTTTTGACCAGACATGACCAATCTTAGCACTTGACCAGAAAAACATCAAAACAACATTCTTGACAAATTTCCTGAATATTTGAATAAAAAACTGCAGCCACTAGAGTGTAAACAAGCTTTTTCTATTTTTAACTCCTGTGACCTAGTTTTTGACCTGAGATGGCCCATCTTCGAACTTGACCTAGAAATCATCAAAACAACCTTCCTGACAAATTTCCAGAATATTTGAATCAATACTGCAGCCACTAGAGTGTTAACAAGATTTTTCTATTTTTAGCTCCTGTGACCTAGTTTTTGACCAGACATGACCCATCTTCGAACTTGACCTAGAAATCATTAAAACAACCTTCCTGACAAATTTCCAGAATATTTTAATCAAAACTGCAGCCACTAGAGTGTTAACAAGCTTTTTTCTATTTTTAGCACCTGTGACCTAGTTTTTGACCGGACATGACCCATCTTCCAACTTGACCTAAGATATCATCAAAAACAACCTTCCTGACAAATTTCCAGAATATTTGGATGAGAACTGCAGCCACTAGAGTGTTAACAAGCTTTTTCTATTTTTAGCTCCTGTGACCTAGTTTTTGACCGAACATTACCCATCTTCCAACTTGACCTAGATATCATCAAAACAACCTTCCTGACAAATTTCCAGAATATTTGGATGAAAACTGCAGCCACTAGAGTGTTAACAAACTTTTTTCTATTTTTTAGCTCCTGTGACCTAGTTTTTGACTGGAGATGACCCATCTTCGATCTTGACCTAGATATTATCTTAGCAACCTTCCTGACAAATTTCCAGAATATTTGGATGAAAACTGCAGCCACTAGAGTGTTAACAAGCTTTTTCTATTTTTAGCTCCTGTGACCTAGTATTTGACTGGAGATGACCCATCTTCGAACTTGACCTAGATATTATCTAAGCAACCTTCCTGACAAAATTTCCAGAATATTTGGATGAAAAAACTGCAGCCACTAGAGTGTTAACAAGCTTTTTCTATTTTTAGCTCCTGTGACCTAGTTTTTGACCGGAGATGACCCATCTTCGAACTTGACCTAGATATCATCTAAACAACCTTCCTGACAAATTTCCAGAATATTTGGATGAAAACTGCAGCCTATAGAGTGTTAACAAGCTTTTTTCTATTTTTAGCTCCTGTGACCTAGTTTTTGACCAGACATGACCCATCTTCGAACTTGACCTAGATAAAATCAAAACAACCTTCCTGACAAATTTCCAAAATATTTGGATGAAAATTGCAGCCACTAGAGTGTTAACAAGCTTTTTCTATTTTTTAGCTCCTGTGACCTAGTTTTTGACCGGAGATGACCCATCTTTGAACTTGACCTAGAAACCATCAAAACAACTTTCCTGACAAATTTCCAGAATATTTGGATGAAAAACTGCGGCCACTAGAGTGTTAAACAAGCTTTTTCTATTTTTAGCTCCTGTGACCTAGTTTTTGACCGGAGATGACCCATCTTCGAACTTGACCTAGATATCATCAAACAACCTTCCTGACAAATTTCCAAAAATATTTGGATGAAAACTGCAGCCACTAGAGTGTTAACAAGCTTTTTCTATTTTTTAGCTCCTGTGACCTAGTTTTGACCGGAGATGACCCATCTTCGAACTTGACCTAGATATCATTAAAACAACCTTCCTGACAAATTTCCAGAATATTTGTATGAAAACTGCAGCCTCTAGAGTGTTAACAAGCTTTTTTTCTATTTTTAGCTCCTGTGACCTAGTTTTTGACCCGAGATAACCCATCTTCGAACTCGATCTGTATTTCATTGAGACAAACATTCTGACAAAGTTTGATGATGATCCAATCAAAACTGTGACTGCTAGACTGTTAACAACCCAATTATTAGAGTGTTAACAAGCTTTTTCTATTTTTAGCTCGTGACCTAGTTTTTGACCAGAGATGACCCATCTTCGAACTTGACCTAGATATCATCAAAACAACCTTCCTGACAAATTTCCAGAATATTTGGATGAAAACTGCAGCCTCTAGAGTGTTAACAAGCTTTTTCTATTTTTAGCTCCTGTGACCTAGTTTTTGACCCGAGATAACCCATCTTCGAACTCGATCTGTATTTCATTGAGACAAACATTCTGACAAAGTTTGATGATGATCCAATCAAAACTGTGACTGCTAGACTGTTAACAACCCAATTGTTAGAGTGTTAACAAGCTTTTTCTATTTTAGCTCGTGACCTAGTTTTTGACCAGAGATGACCCATCTTCGAACTTGACCTAGATATCATTAAAAACAACCGTCCTGACAAATTTCCAGAATATTTGTATGAAAACTGCAGCCTCTAGAGTGTTAACAAGCTTTTTCTATTTTTAGCTCCTGTGACCTAGTTTTTGACCCGAGATAACCCATCTTCGAACTCGATCTGTATTTCATTGAGACAAACATTCTGACAAAGTTTGATGATGATCCAATCAAAAACTGTGACTGCTAGACTGTTAACAACCCAATTATTAGAGTGTTAACAAAGCTTTTTCTATTTTTAGCTCGTGACCTAGTTTTTGACCAGAGATGACCCATCTTCGAACTTGACCTAGATATCATCAAAACAACCTTCCTGACAAATTTCCAGAATATTTGGATGAAAAACTGCAGCCTCTAGAGTGTTAACAAGCTTTTTCTTTTTTTTAAGCCCCTTTTTGACCTATTTTTTTGACCCAGATAACCCATTTCAAACTCAAATCTTTTTTCTTTGGACAAACTTTTCTGCCCGTTTTGATGTTTTACCCAAATTTAAAAACTGGGGGCTGTTTAGACGGGTTAAAAACCCCAATTTGTAGAGGGGTTAACAAGTTTTTCTTTTTTTAGCTCGTGCCCGGGTTTTTTGCCAGAGATGACCCACCCTTTCAAATTGACCTAAAATTACCCATCAAAAAAACCTTCCTGAAAATTTTCCCCAAAAATATTTGGAGGGAAAATTTGCACCTCTAGGTGTTAAAAACCCTTTTTCTTTTTAGCCCCTTGTGACCTAGCTTTTTGCCCCGGGGAAAACCCCATTTTCAAATCGATCTGTTTTTTCTTGAGACAAACATTCGAAAAATTTTTGATGATGATCCAAAAAAATTTGGGCCCTTGTTTGACTTTTAAAAACCCCTTGTTGACGAGGGACGGCACCCCCCACGACGCAACGCACGCCCGCCAACGCACGACGAGGGACCCCCGGGAAACATACCCCATAAACTATCCTTTCACCGGGCCATTCGTGGTTGGGAGCAAAAAAAAATTGAAATTTTTAAATTAAAAAAATGAAAAATATTTAAAAGAAAAATTTATTTTTCTTGAAATTATTTTTTTCATTTTCTAAATTAAAACTTTTAAAAATTAAAAATTTGGGAAAAAAGGGTTACCCAAAGGGGAGGGAAGAAAATTCTACTTTTCAACAAAAATAAATTTAATTTTAGTTTCCCCAGACAGGGAAAAAAGGGGGGGTTTTAAAAAGTTTAAAAACATGGGGGTTTTGAATAAAACTGAATTTTAAAAATTTTGGAAAATTATATGCATTATTACCAATTTTCAAATGGGCCAGCAAAGCCTTGCCCTTTACACTATCGTTAAATTATAATTTCTACTAAAATTGTAACTGTAAAAATCAAAGTTTTAACAATTTACTTTGATGAAATTATTGGTTCAAATGGAGAATATTCATTTATTTTTAAAGATATAAACAATTGTCTTAATTATATCGTATCGAAAAATACCTATAATTCAACAGATCAAACATTTTAATAGAGAACATATGAGCCGCACCATGACAAAACCAACATAGTGTGTTTGCGACCAGCATGGATCCAGATCAACCTGCGCATCCGCGCAGTCTGATCAGGATCCATGCTGGTCACAAATGCACTAAGTTTTTGTCATGGCGCGGCTCATATCTAGATTTAAGATGAACACTTACACTGGTATGTCGTCATGGAAACTGTTGTCCGAGGATGAAGTATCAAATGGAGCGCCAATAGAATTGTTATGTATACTCACATCATTTAGAAATAATTCATCTGAAAAAAATAATTATGATAAGAAATTAAACTTTTCTTCGTTTTAGAAACAAAGTTTTATAAAGAATAACAAGTTTTAGACACAAAGTTTTATAAAGAATGAAATCAGTATTATTACAAGACAAAAACTGATACTTTTACATAGCACTTTTAAAAATGCTAATTGTTAATTTTGTCACTAGGCTTCTCTGTCCTATTAATGTATTTTTTTTCTTTTTCTCGGGTTGTTGAGGTACATCTATTGCCCTCAACTAATCCCAGCAGCTGTCTGAGTTACCACACTACTGCCTGACTAGTACTAACTGCCCAACCAAATACTAATTGCCTAACTAATATTAAATGCCTAACTAATACCAAATACCTAGTTAATTCTAAATGCCTAACTAGATAATGCCAAATAAATACTAAATGCTTAATTATACATGAAATGCCTAGCTAAATACTAAATGCCAAACGTTATACCAAAAAATGCCTAACTAATACCAAATGCCTAACTAGATACTAAACGGCTAACAAAATACATATTACACTGACTCACCATCTGAGAGGCTATGATCGAGCTGTCCGGAAGTATTGAAGCTGGATGAGACGCTACTAGAATGTGTGGACTTTCTGTATCGGATACGTATTTTATTGTACGGAATAGTGAACAAAGTCAGTAGTAGCAACATCCATTCCCATACTTGAAATAATGAAGACTTTACAGTAGATATCTGTAAAATAAAGAAGGTTTACGTCAAATGCTTGTGTTTGTCAATGTGTGTATGTGTGTTTTAATTTGCCACAACTCTTGTTACAGCAATTAGGCCACTTTGCAGCCTGAGACTTAACAACACAAGAGATGACCCGCAATGCCTTGATATCCAGTCAATAAATATCAACAAAGCAGCTGAAACATAAAGAGAGGCTTGGCCAGAATATGTCAATACTACTATCTAAGGAACATTATTATATAGAACAGATTTATTATAGGAAGAAACACAAACTTATAGGCTATCTTTTTTACATTGCACTAACATAGTAGAGGTCACATGGTGACTTTCCAGCTTTATGGTGAAGGAAGACCTCAGGTGACCTTCTGTCAACAAACAGGCACACGAGTAAAACTACCAATGTTCCATAAGCTAGCTGAATAGCTTCCTCACTTGAAAGAATATCAAGTCCCTAGTGGAATTTAAACCCACAGAGGTGAGTGAGGGGTAAAGGGGCTTGAAGTCAAACAACTGAACAACTCGGCCACAGACGCCAAATAAATTTTCTTATTTCTTTGTTATCAATAATACAAAAGTCTAAAAATTTATAAATTATCACAAACATGACATCATATGATGCCTTTACTAGTAGAAGGCGACCAGTCAATGAATTTAAGATTTTGAATTTATTCAACTACATAATTAACTAAATTTTCTTAAAATTTTCACTGGCCCGAACTAAATTTCACTGGCCATGGACCACCGGGCTAGTGCTAAATTTGATGACTGGGAGACTGTAGGTACACCTTATGTCAGGCAATAACAAGTACCTAGGTGGAATAAATGCTATCTGGATAGCTTCATGGCATCAAGTGACTTTCATAGAAAATACAAACCAATGCAGTGTAGTAAAAAGAAGAAGTGACATACCATCAGGTACTAAATCACTCCCCCAATAATTAGAATAAATCTTGACAAAGTTATAAAACCAGAACACTTACAGCACTTTTAAGCATGTACTCTCGCCTCCTCTTCTTTAGCACCTGAAATAATTCAATGTTTCCATATCAAACATATTTTCACACTCTATGATGGTATATAACATTGAAACTGGTCAACTGTTGGCTTAACCTTTTCATGCTAAAATTTGGTTTACTTTGTAAAACAAAAATTTGTTGGTTTTTTAGTAAAAAGATCCACAACAAACTTCCTTGTTTCAGCATATTATTAATGATCTTTCAAACTTTTATCAGCTGGAATATAAGCATCAATCGGAGAAAACATTATCAAGTATTGTTTGGCTAATTTTACCATATGAGCAGTGTCATGACAAAACCAACATAATGGGTTTGCGACCAGCATGGATCCAGACCAGCCTGCGCATCCGCGCAGTCTGATCAGGATCCATGCTGTTCGCTATCAGTTACTCGTCTTGTTATATGGTTCGTAAGCGAACAGCATGGATCCTGATCAGACTGCGCGGATGCGCAGGCTGGTCTGGATCCATGCTGGTCGCAAACCCATTATGTTGGTTTTGTCGTGACGCGGTTCATATGATTTGGAAATCATTTAAGATTTTGTAAGATAAAACATCAAGAATCTCACCTTTCTGACGTAAGGGAAGGCGAGACATTGATCAGCTGTAGGACGATGACTCGGTGCAGGATCCAACATCTGACGTATCACATACTTCAGGTCAAACGATTTATCTGTAACATTCAATATACATATATATATTTCATACATGTTTGGGTGGTATATTCATGAATTAATAGCAGAAAGAATTGGAATAATACTTTGTAAGGAAAGTTGATATTTTCTTTACCCTTATGAAAAACATCCCTCCCGAATAAGATTTTTTGTTTTAAATCATGAAAGTAAGCACATTGCTAAAAAACTTTTGTTGTCTTTAGATTCAATCATACCTCTCAAGAATTCATCTGGGAGCTGCCCTCTTCTCAGTACATGCCAGCCCTCTCCTCCTCTAGGTAGGTCAAGGTCACTGGCTAACTCTAGCACTGTCATTCCTAAACTGCAAACATACATTCAAATAGAATTGTCAAATATTCATGAACGCAAGGTATACTAACAACAGAACTATTATGACAAGGTTTCAGCATTGACAGGATTATGACGACCACAAATAGCTGCCTATACATTAGTTCAGGCAAAGATTTGCACAAAAATATAGCAAAGGTATCTTAAGGTATTAGCACCCTAATGCATTACCTCCGCTTTGAAGAGTATTCAAATAGGCTAGAATTACTGCTAACTACATTGAATATGAGGGCCATGGGTTCAATCCCCAGAAGGGTCAACTTTTTTTTTCTTTCTTTTTTTCTTTTAACATTATTTATGTATCTCTCATGTCCCATATGGAAAGAAAAAAGTGTTTAATTTTGAATTTTTAATTTATATAGGTATTTATTGGCTAAATTATGCTAAATCTAGTATTATAAATATGGTACCTGATATTTTCAAAGTGTAATATAATCAAAACTAGACGGTAAAAGTATTTCATATTTTGCAAGATCAACCAATATACTTTTTTAAAAATTTAGGGAAACTTTGAAAAAAGGCACTCATTTGGGTAAATTTTAAGGATTTTTTGAATTAGGCTCCCTAAGTAGAAAAATGGTCAGACATGTGGTAAAAATGGGTGGGGTAGGGTATTATTTTTATACAGATTTCATAAATTTTAAGTAGAAACCATAATTTTGCTTATGTGGATTGTTAGCTGAATGGTACTATTTGTTTCTTACCAAAAATTCACGGGAAAACGTTTTTCATTAGAATGTTATTGCAGATTATTTAAAGGTTCCTCATTTCTAAAAAAGGGCCCTCATAACATCCTAGCGTGAGTTCAGGAAAGTGGCCATAACTTGATTTCCGTACGGTAAACTTTGTTTAAATTTTGCATACAGGTGTACTTTAAGGTATACATCTGACCTATGATGGCAATTTTTTAGTTCCCGACAGTTCCCATTAGGGTCCTAATACCTTAATGGCCTTCTATAATTAAAGAATACATCGTTCACTTTGGGATTATAAACCAGAATAAGTAAAAACATGCCATTGTAAATAAACTCTGGTTTGAAACACAAATTTGTAATCATAAATTATAGTTTTTTGGAAGTGATGACAGAAAGTTATATTTTTCAAGAATTCCGAATCAATATAATACATACCTAAAAATATCAGCCGCCTTACTATATTTCCCGTCCATCAATTCTGGTGCCAGGTATTTTGGATCACCTTCCTGAGCCTCAGAAAAATCATTGCCCTAAAAAACATTTACCATCCAAATTCATTGTAAACAACCAGGTGCAAATTTCTATAAACAATTCATCTAATCTTGAACTTAATTCTTGAATAATGTATTATTTATTGTCATACACGGACGTCTATCATAAGATAAAATGTTCCCAGGTTCCGTGGCTGAGTGGTTAAGGTAGCTGACTTCAGACCACTTGCCTCTCACTGTTGTAGGTTCTAGCTGCCTAAGCGTCAAGAGATTCAGCATGTGAAAAATCTATCCAGCTAGCTTACCAACACCAGTGCCCATTTGTGTCTGAAATAATGTACAGAGGGGCACCTGAGGTCTTCCTCCGCCAGCCAAGATGGAAAGTCGCCATATGACCTATACAGTGTTGGTGCGACATAAAATTCAACAAAACAAACAGGTAACATGTTTCATATACAATAACAGTATGTATCATTCAATAGGTACAGTAAGATGGCCTTCATTAAATTTTACAGCAAAAAATAACAGGCAGATTTGCCTTTAAATATCCATAAACAAAGTTCATAAAAACATGACAGTATAATGGACATTACAAACCTTTGATAGATCTATGACCAGTCCAAAATCTCCTAGTTTACATATACCATCGTATGATATAAATATATTATCAGGCTTAATATCCATGTGTATCAGATTATGTGCATGAAGATGTTTCACTGCCTGAAAATACCAGATATAATCTATACACAAAATGTTCCGTCAAATAGACAAGTTCCGATATTATCATCATTATTATCAGTGGTGGTTCTTAATAAACGTAATATTTTTATCATTACTATTGTATATGGAGATAGTTATAAAAGGAATATTATTATCATTATAATCATTATTATTCTTTTCAACATAATTACAATTATTTTCTTTTCTTTTTTTTTTTGGTTTTAAGTATAAACAGTCATTTACCTTCCAAAAGTTAATGTCATTTATATACTACTGCCTTTGCTTAAAATGTCTACGTATATGTATTCCATGCCTAAATAATTTTCCATCATTATTCGATGCCATGTTATGGTAAAGAGGGATTTGCGACATCAGTCTAAAACCTGTCACTGTTTGTACCAGTTTCGACTGTTTGACTAAATAACCTAACAGACAGGTTTTGTTTTTGTGCCGATACATGTCTGGCGCATATTTTAGACGCGCCCATGGCCCTATGCTGCCGATTTTCTTGTGCCATTTTCATTTTTTTTTAATGGCGCCAAATCATCTCCTTGACAGATCTCTGCCTATATACATGTACTAAATTAAAACATTCAAACAGATTTCTGAAAAAGAATCCATCTTCTATGCCAAACTGCAGTATAGATATAACACATGCTAGTAAACAAAGAAATAAGTTCAGAATATATACCTGTAAAAGATCTACAAGAAAGTTCCAGATGACCGGCTCACTAATATCATGATGTGCCTCGGCATAGTTACTCAAACTGAAATAAAACTGCTTTTTAACCAGTGTTAACGTGAGTGATGAACTAAGGCTTTTGTTTTAGATGCTTGCCTCCTAACATATAGATTATAGGTTTGAACTCAATTTATACTTTTAAGCTGCAAGTCCCTACTTGTGCTCTACTTATTATGAAAAGATTGAGCCCTACTTCTGTAGTACTATTTCAAAGGAGGTTATTCATCCGTATGATTATTTGAACCAGTCATTTAATTTCACTTTGAACTAATCATATTGATTTTATTTGACACCCCTGCTATTTTACATTACAGTTTAGCAAATTTAAGGTAGTGTTAAAGATGGAGACCTGCATATTGCTTTTGGAAGTTATTATTGTGTAAATAAAGATAACAGATTACTCTACAGCAGAATCAATGTTGAGTTACATCAAAGCACACAGCAGTCTGAAGCTCTTTGGTCTAAAAACTCTGTATTTGCAGTACAATGAGGCGTATTTTACTAGTATAATATTTTGTTTCCATCATTATCACTTTCTTAAATTTACTAAAATTTTATATAAAACAGCAGGGGTGTGAGTTTGGGATGGGCAAAAATGAGGAAATAACATAACTATTCATATAGCTAGAGGTATCGGGGCTGCTAGGGCCCCCAACATGTCCGAGGGTCCACGGATTTTGCCCTTTAAAATCCTGTAAAAAAACCTTTCAATGTTGTTTCGCAGTGTCATAAAAACATCTTTTAATAACGACTTTGTTTTTAAACAGCACGATGAACTTTAAATATTCATTTTTTCATTTCTGATAGCATGGCATCTTAAAAAAGTACTGTACGGATTTTAGATCTGTATTTGGAAAAAGAAGAAAAAAGTATGAAAAGTAGGGCCTGCTTGACATGCCTGTACAGCCTATATATCTATACCTAGTTTTACAAAGTTCCACCAGCAGATAAAGGTGCTGTCTTTCTTCCCACGCCTTGTGTATTTTTACACAGTTTGGATGATGTGGCAACTTCTCTTGTTTAGCTACCTCTTCAAGTTTCCGTCTCCTATAAAACACAAAGACAATTAAACAATAAATATTAAAAGGTTTGAAACTTTCAGATTTACTCTTACCCTTAATACTTTCCCTATGAATAACTTTTGCATGAGTACTTAATAAACTTAGTTATTTGTCAATAAAAATAATATGAGCCGTGTCATGACAAAACCAACATAATGGGTTTGCGAACAGCATGGATCCTGATCAGAGTCAGATCCTGATTCAGAATGCGCGGATGCGCAGGCTGGTCTGGATCCATGCTGGTCGCAAACGCACTATGTTGGTTTTGTCGTGACGCGGCTCATATAGTTTGTACCTATCTGACTGGCCCCTGAATCTTTCACGAGATTTTTTAATTGCATACAGCTTTCCATCTTCCTTACTTTTGACTTTAAACACCTGAAATATATCAATTATGCATGTAATATTATGCTCAAGAAAATCTTACAATAAAATAATAATATTTAACTCATTCAATAAATTTAGTATATAAAGAACTTCACTGAGGCTAAAAAGCCTAACAACATTGAATTCTTAACCTAGATCAACTGGGTCACTAAAACCAATATGAAGTGCAAAGGATAATTAAGAAATATGCTTAGAAATAATTTGAAAATCACAAGTTTGTGCTATTCTTAGTCAAATTTCAGGTAAAAGTGTTGCAACACTTTTCAATTCTGGGTCATTTTTCACAATAAAAATAATTATTCTGGAAAACGTAGAGAGCGAATATTCTGAAATTTTGCACACAAGTTATTGGTCTAAACCTAAACCAAAGAACATTTATTTTGAAAATTAGTTCTAATCCAGTCATGTCAAAAACCCTACTCTAGGGTTTTCATTTTTATCTGAGGCAACAGATTCTCTCAAGAAAACAACCAATTTATTGATACTGTAATATACAGGCTGAAAATACAACTGATTTCAACAGCATTTTAACCAATGTTTTGGATTACCAATCTGTTAATAATGAAAACCTAAACTCATCCAATATTTATGCAAGCCTTTGAAGACCTATCACTATAATTAGCTGAGACCCCTCACTCTTGCAGTGTACTTACAGTGTACAAACGGAAAACAAAATACCTACCTCACCAAAAGAGCCAGCACCTAGTTGTGAAATCACCTGAAAACACTGGTTAAAATACAAATCTCTACTATGTTGGTTGTACCCAGGACTCAATACAGCTAAAACATAAGTTAAGGACTTATTAGATACACATAGATACAAGGTTATTTTTCTTCTTCTTCTATATTTTACTGCCAAATAAAGGCTCTTTCCCCAGGCCCAAAATAGGTATATTTTCCTTTAAAAAATGCTTTATTTCCCCCTGAAAAGCTCTGTGTATTCTTCATCAAAACCATGACTTGACAGCAGCTGATTTATATCAGCTAATTGATCAATTTATTTGACTGTAAAACAGAAATCTGTCCCTATTGTTAGCCTAGAGCTGCTATGTACCATGCATGAAATTTAAGATTGAATTGAAATTGAAATTTTTTTATAGTGTGTGGGTAAATTCCATTCTTAGTTGTTAGAATTTGATTTCAGGTTAAGTTTTCCCCCTTTTTGAAGTTTTCTGATTTATCATACAATATTTTTCAATGTTTTAAATAAATATTATCTATTCATAATTTCATAATCATGGGCATCCTAGAATACCGACATTTTTTTAACATGTGTAGCATAACATGTAATCTACCGTGAGTAAAAATGAATTAAATTGTGTCAATAAACAGCGATAGGTGCATAAAATATTGACCAATGAAATTGTGTTTAGCAAAATTTATATTCTTCGACAGCAAAGGTAAAGACACAAATTAGCAGCGCCAACAGTGTAAACCTGTTTCATGTGTCTTCTTCTTCTTCCAATACTGTACATAACCAGTGATTAATCTAGATGTGCGTCTTGCGTAAAATACGCATAAAAATCGAAAAAGACGCACAGTTTCAAAATATGTGCGTTCAATTTGACGCATGCAAATCAGGTGGTTTATAATCCAAAATATCACGATTAGTGATTTCTATGTTCTGTTTGATTACTTTAATTTCATCAGTTGAATAATTTTTCAATTTCTTCAGTTGAATAATTTAATTTCCGATGATTACTTGTGCAAGACTTATCCCCCATTTGCTTGAAAAGTTAAATCCCTGTGATCGGTAACTGCCCATTATCAGCATTAGCCAATCAGAGCGTCCATTTTGCATGAGAGCGAATCGCCTACAATAGTGAAATATGGCGCCATTGGCGCTAAAAAATGAGAATGGCACAGGAAAATCATCAGCAAAGGGCCAAGGGTGCATCTAAAATCTGTACCAGACTTATATTGTATGTTATTTAGTAATCCAGACAAAACTGGTACCAACAGCAACAGGTTACCCATTCCCCCTGTAATTACGCATATTCTTGAGTTTATCCATTTCCCTATATCATTTTTCCAAGTTATCTATTTACCTTATCCCTTTCCCACACAGATAAGCATTTCTACTACCGTAAATTTAATCCAATAAAGCAAACAAAAAATCATTAATCTACTTAATATTTTAAATAAATATTGGTAACTGAAAAAAAAAGTGTTGCTATTTTAAGAAATGCTGTAAGTTACAGTATATGACAGGTGTGTAAATTGAATTCCCCTAAGGTCACTCAAGTTCATGCGGAGTGTAAAAAAAAAGATGTCTATTACGTCATCAGAATATTTGACAGGGTGATTAACCAATCAGGGAAACATTGTGCATGACTTTTTTTCATGATCAAAAGGTCTGTCTACATGTGTATGCTTTCTACACAGAGGCATACAAGGAGCAATAAAAGTCGTCAGTATGTATACAGTGTGATAGGGACATTTTGTGCAAATTACGAACAATTAAAATGGATAATGCACAGTATTAGACTTAAGTAGTAAGAAAATATAAATTATGCAAATTAGATTTTTGAGCAGCCAATAAAAATTGTTTTGCCTGCAATTAATATTAGTACAAAAAAAAAAAACTTTTTTATACACTTTAATTATTTATTCACTTGTTATAAAAACATGCAAATCATGTCAAGGATCTGCTAGCTATTAAAAAAAATTCTGCTAAGACGCATTTATTTTGCTACATGACTCATTGATTTTGCTAAAGGACTCATTGTTTTCAAACATGTGCGTCATCCGACGCATTGTAAAGAATTTCTAGATTAATCACTGCATAACCCACTCTGGAGCAATATAAAAGGCAAAACTACTCCTAAACTAAATTATTCCAAAAGCAGAGAGCACTATATTTTTTCTAAAATTAACGTTTCACCAAACGTGGTACTGGTATTATAGAATGAGCATTTTGATTGGTTTTAATGGCCTGATGAAATTGTGAGGCAACCATGGAAAAAGCCATCTTTGACACACCTCTTATTGACTGAAAATCCAACAGCTGATGAATGCTAATGGTGCGGCTGTGGGTGTCACTGTCAGGCGATGAATTAGGCGAAACAGAACTTTATTTTATTAAATACAAGGATACAGTCATTTGTTTTTGAACTTCTGAAGGACACAATCTGAGCTCTTGTCACTGGTCTATGTGGGAAAATACGGCTTACAGGTGGAGCACTTTTCACAGGTGGTCTTGGTGGAAGCTGATCTCTTGGTGTACCTCTTGACTAAAAGTAGTCCAATATATTAGACGTTACAGGCTTGTTATAGTTTTTGTCGGTCAAGCCTGACGTCTAATAGTTATTGCTCAAAAACGCATAGCATCATAAAAAAATCCAAAAATGTCTATTGTCTTGCCTTTCAAGCTTTATTCAAAAGCTTATCATATTTTCTTTCAATTTCATGCTCAATCATACACAAAAACTTTCAAACGATGTACTTATCAATTTAAAATAAAATATAAACATCAATCTATTTTTGTCTATCAGCCATACTGGTTAAGCAAGGTGCTTTACAGATTGATTCCAAATTTTTGAACGGAAAAATATATTCGAACACACTGACGGTGCATGGGCAATTATTTCGTTAAAAAAATATTCCGTTAGATTGTTCTGACTCAGTTAAACGCTTGCATTTGAATTAGCCAATCAGATTTCGCGCACTTTACGGCCGCCATTTGTTTATCGGCTGTAATAGGAATTGAAATACATTAGAGGATTTAATCATGATTTTTCGGATGTGACAGTTTAATTATTTTGACAAAAGGTATTTATTTTTTAGTTTTGTTCATAAATAGGTCAAAAATTATGTAAATACACGCTGTCTTCATTGTTTTCGTTCCGCCCGATTTTCTGGCGGAACATGCTATGGGTTTTTGAGCAATTTCGATATGACGTTGCTTTGCCAAGAAGCAAAAATATCTCAAAGCGACGTCATATTTATAGGACTAGACTAAAAGTAGAAAAATAAAGTTGATATCTGTAACATAAAGAGACGTCTGCAATTTTTGGTGGATTAAGGGGGTGTGGAGGGAGGTGGCAGGTGAAGGAAAGATTTCCATAGGTCAAACTGACCAAATAATTTAAAATTATCTTGCTCCACTCAGTTGTATCAAGGATGATGGAGCAGGGGTGTAACTGTAACGGTCTATACAAGGAAGTCCATCCGTTCTCAATATCCATATGACATAAACTATGCGGGAAATAAGTGGCACATATTAAAAGAAGAGTTATAGCTAATATAAAATAAAATAATAAAGGTTACATGCCTTTTTCGTGGAGAAAGTTTGCACCTCCTGAAAAAAATGTGGCGTTGGCCTTGGACTTTGGAAGGCTGCCATTTCGCCTTACATTGTTATTCACGGTAATATTCACATGCTCATTAATCGATACTTATAACCTTTGAAAATATAAGTCAGTTCATATGGTTATAGTTATTTCAAGTGACTTCAAAACAAGTGAACTCAGAGTTTGTTTATATTTTTCTACTTCCTCGGGAAAAATTTCGCGGTCTTTTGCCATCGATTAGTAACAGAGATCCCGATTGGTTAAAAAGTGTTTATATAGTACGACTATTTTCTTTTTCTACGGCTTCTTATTGACTGGTTGTAAAGTACTAAATAATGGTTTAGAGTTCAGGTTTTTAGGTAGGTTAAACAGCGCTTTAAAGTAGATACGTTTTTTACCCCCCCACCCCCGAGACGATTCACTCTATTTTATACTCTATTTTTTAACGGTTTAATTTAAATCTTTAAGAATTAATGATTTTTTATGCTGGACAGATTATTATAATTATGCTGAATGGTTTTCCAACACCTCTTATCATTTTCAATTATTTTAAGTTTAAACCTCTATAGTTTAATAATTAAGATTTTATTCTGTGATTAAAGGCCCATTATGACCAAGATATGCTTCTTTTTTTGTTTCTGTTTTTGCTATGTTGTTTTTACCCATTATTCCATAGGTTATGTTAAACTATTATATATGTAATTCCGACAATAGATAAATATTGACCTGACTTGACTTCTATTTTTCTCCTCTTTTTATTTTTGCTTCTCTTTTAAATCTGCAACATGGAGGTAAATCTGCATAGAAATTTGGAAATAAAAAAAAACTTCCAGATTCAATGACTAGACATGCTACTGATATTTAATGTAGAGCATGATAATCGTGATTTCGAATTCCAGGAAATAACGTCTATTATAGCCAAACATTAATATACAATGTACGTTTGAATTTATAGATTAAATTTGATGGCATTTATCATGTTTTTAGGAATACGAGGATTGTTCAAAAAGTTATATGACTGAGAGTCTTGCATATTCATATTTCATCCAATTTAGAATATTTTCATATGTATAGGGATCGTAAAATGTTTTCTACAACTTATGCATAAGTTTATTAATTTATTCTGATGAACGCGCGTTTCCTGTGATATTGAATAACCATGGTAACATGCACCCGGCGCAGCACATAAAACTAGTTATTGAATCTAAGTTATACTTTTGATTTATTCATAATTTATACTCTGTTTGTCCATTATATTCCACTTACACATTTATTTATATTTAAGTGACATTACATCTAAATTTGACGTCATTAGGGCATGAAATGACATAATTATTTAGTTTTGAATAGCTGTGATTATTGTGTTAAATGTAGAAATACGACACTCGGTAATAAACAGAAATTCATGCAATCGTTAAATTGTGCCAACAAAGTGGCAATTAATATTGTTCAAGATACATACAAAATGATAAAATTAAGAAAGGAAAATTATCCTGCCATCAGGACAATCGTTTTCAGCTGGTAAACGGCGAATACAAAATCTCTCACAGGAATGTTTGAGGATGAAAGCGGAAAATTGACGCAACGTTAGTGACGTCAATTGCAAAAGCGCTGTAAATGGATCGACGGTAAATGGTACGCGGACTGTCCGGTATTTTTTATGTTTGCTTCGGGTCTACTTATTCAGTTCTCACCAAAGGATTGTTTTTATCAAACACTATTTTATTGTATCTCATTAGATATACTTCGTTTTATATAAATTTATACAATAATTAATAAAACGTAGTATTTTCCCCAACTTTGTTTGAATAAATGATACTTTTAAATTGATAAATATTGTTATTTTACTGTATATAATCATATTGTTTTAAAAACGTACGATGACATACATGTGAAAATTGATTATAAAAATCGTTTTTTTCTTAAGCATTATAAGTCCATGCTTGTTGAGTTTCAAGTTTACTCAAATATTCGAGAAAAAAGGAGAATGACCGGCTATCGGACATTTTTCTTGGAGAATTGAACGAAATTGCGATCGCTTTCTTTCACGCTCCATGGAAGATACATGTATAATTTCCTTACTTTGGAAAATATATTTCTTAAGAAATGAAGTTGACGTTTTTCTAGATAATGAACAGATAAATATGGGATAAGGTAATTCAAAGCTTACACATGTTCTTCCTTTCCTCGGTTAATCAGGTATTCATACATGTAATTACCGTAAATAAAATATGTTCCACATGGCATAATACGGCACAGGGACGTTCGAAAATCTGGAACATAAAATATTCAGTAAGACAAAGTAAAGAGTAATGGATATATTCGTTTATTTTACATTTCTTGTCACAAATTAATTTACAGTCGCAGTTTGTCTGTTCTTTCTATATGTAATGTATCGTGCCAGGAACCCTGAAATAAGTAAAAGAGACCTTTAAGTTTTTATTACAATCTTTTAAAGACACAACTTAAATTAAACCAGTTATATCAACCAGTATTCAGAGCTAAATTTTGTTCTGAAATTTTGTTTTAAGATATTTGACCAGGATATAATTTACTAAAAACATACACACTGACAGACAAAAAGAAATCCGGTGGAATTGATATCAAGTATAGAAACAAAGCTTTGTTTGTTTTTATTTGTTGTTAGTAACAAACACAAATATGAATTTACAATGCAATGATTTTAACAACTTTTTAACATTATTTTTTAAAAATAATGATAATGATAACAATAATTATAATACAACAACAGCAGCAACGACACACCGAAAACTCTATAAATAAACCTTAAATTGAATAATATAAGTAAAATTTTATAACTGTTCTAATAAAATAAAGAATTTTGTTATCATCGTATACAGTTTATTTTAAGTGGACATACAATGGTAACAAGAAATTTAAAAAATATAAGCTGTAATTAAGTATCGATAAAAGTTTTTTAAAATAATATTCTAATAAAAAAATACACGTATCTGAATATGTTGACAGTGGACGTGCAAATGATAGAAAAAAAATTAAAACGGTATAAGCTGTTAGTGTCCGTCACCTTACAGGGTAGATGTCTTTCTTGGCTCTTACAACAATATATTTTTCCACGGAACTTTCGCAACTGTAGGCTGTTTATGTTCTTCAGGCAAGGAATTCGTATCCAGTTGGTACCACAGCTCCTCCTACTGGCATGCAGCCACAAGACAGGTCTCTTTTTAAACCTTTTTTAAATGGAAGAAATAAAAACTTTATTTAAGGGATATTCAGGCCAAATTAATGACAAAAATATAAAAAAAAAATCTTATGCACTCAAATCACGCTAAAATGACATTTGTAAGAGTCCCAGCATGAAATTTCTGTATATATTTATGTATTTTGGGTTTGAAAGCGTACATTTATATCTATAATATGGTGAACGAAATTAGACGCCGACAGAATCACCAAGTAATTTTAAAACTAGTCATGGTGACTTGAACAAACCCTGAAGCTACAATAACAGATATTGTGGATATTGTATGATTGAAACAAAACCTAAATCATTCACTTGACATGTTCTTTAACGTTTCAATAGTTCACCTGTGACAACATATATATATTGTGAATTCTTTACGCTCAAAGCTGGCCCACAGCTGGGTCAAGTTAGCGAAACCACCATTTTATTCTTTATAAAGGAGAAAAGGTTTTGTTCCTGTGACTTCGTAGTGTATTCATTTTGAGGACATTTACAGATTAATGAATGAAAAATTCAAAATGAAGAAAGGAAAATTTTGCCTGTGTATATATACTGTATGGATGTGTTCATTCGTACGTTAAAAAACAACACATTTTTTATTTTACATTTTATTTACAAAACTTAAGCACAAAATGGACAGAGGCAGAAGCTTTGGCTATGTTTATGGACTTCAACAATTCAAGTATCTCGTGCTAACAGTAATCTGATTATTAAAACACGTGATTGCACAGAAATATTTATAGTTTAATTCGCATAATCTTATAAATATGTATTAAACGTTTCATAGTAACATGTTTTATCATTTAAGGAGCATATTCTAAGAGAAACTTATTTCGTACACGTTTTCTGGCATGTAACAGGTGTCAAAAGCATTTTTAAAGTAATAAATTTCTTGGATACCGTTTCATAGAAATTCTAAAACAAAGACAAATTTGAGCCCGTTTTATGGGACAGCTGGGCAAATCTATAACACACATTAAGAAGGTTTAAAGCTGCATGCCTCTAGGTGAGCCGAACTATTTCAAGAAAATTAAACTTGAGAAAAATGTACTAAGCTTTCAAGAAAAGTAAAACGATTCAAGTAATTAAGTACTAATTAAAGTATTATGAGCATTTAATGCATCATTACCGCATTTCTTCTGTGTGACTATCTCAGTTAGGGTTATTTTTTCCATATTTTAACCTTTTTTTTGGTAATAGTGTTGTAATACTTTCTTGGTTCACTTCGCAATATGTCCTTTTTAAATACATTTTCATTTTTTTTTTCATGGAAATTAGCCTTCTTTATTTAAAGACGAAAAAGAAGAAGGCAGACGAAAATGTTTGTTAAAATCGAGTGTTTAAGATAAGTAACCATGTATATATCTAGACAGCCGTTTCATGTGATTGACAAGACTGCACTATTACAGACAGCAAATACGATTTTAGAAACAAATTTAAAAAATGTATTTGTTTGTATTTGGTTTTACGGCGCACTAACATAGCGTAATCATATGGCGCAGGAAAAAGGAAAGATGATTTTGGCTAACCTTAGGAGCAACGCCATGGTCAAAACCACGTCACCTGCTAGAGCTATGAGATATATATATTATACTAATAATCTTGCTGGTACAAAACCGGACAATTATTACAATAGAAACGCAACTTACCTAATGCCGCATCAAAATGTGCAATCAGGCAAAGTCCAAGGATTAAAAAAGTCAATTTATATCCCATTGTTAAATCAGTAAAACACAACTAAATGCTATGAAACTTGCAAGAGAAATAAAATGTAATTACATAGGACAGTACATTACTCTAGACTTGATTTGCAACATCTTGAACGTGTAATTGCTATCAGGGAAGAGGCCCGGCTTTCAAAGTAATTAGCCGAGAGAGATGAAACATTTCGGAACACCTCGCCAATGTCAAATGATATTCCTAATCCGAAGATTGCCGAAAAAAGCCGATCGAAAAAGTTGCAATGTTACAAGCCAGGAATAAAAATATACGGAGATGTCTATTTTTTCCGCTTATAATGTGATAAACGGAACCTCAAATATGATCATCAATCTGTTAGATCTATTATTTTCATCATAATTATATGTATCGTGAAAATCAATGCTTTTAATCAAGGCGATATGGAAAAAAAACATAGATATATATTGCCACCTGTTACAATTTATGAATATATGAACATTGTTAAACTTTTATAATGAATATAGTTATATCTCTTATTAAATTAATTTGAGATGAATAAAATCGACACAAAAATTTCACATACATTATTTTGGTTGAACCTTGGTAAGAAGGCACCCAATTAAAAACGTTCTCCTCTGAATTGTGCGGTTGAAAATCTTGGTACCGAAAAAATCCTTACTTTAGATGAACTTTTCTAGAATAAAAAGAAATTCCATGTCCTCTTAATTTGAGATTAGAAACTTTTCAATGAGGATACTTTGAACAGCAAATAATATTAAAAAATACCTATATTTTTCAAACGAGACAAAACAACTTAACTACTTGAAATTTTGACAATTGTTTTGTTTATGATTTTTAAGAGGCAATAATTCCTTGAATGTGTTTATCGATTAAGAGGCTTTGAGCATTTTGATAAAGTGATTAAAATTTCGTGAAAGACAATTTGTTACTCAAATTGTAAAATGAGTACATAATTGAGCTTAAGTCAGTACAACAGACTTATTTAGATTTTTTTTGTGAAACCGGGCCAGGTTTTTTTTAATAATTACCTGAGACAGATATCAAATCAATAATGCAATACATCTTTTGCATCAAATTAAACATGTTTGAGTAAATGTTGCAATTCTACAAAAGAGTTACATAAATAACTTTTTAATTACATTGAATATGCATATACATATTAGCATACACATTTATTAGTTTAAACATTAAATTGGTACATCGCCCAAATTCTTATACAGTGGCATTTCACAATTTTGTTTAAAAAAATGGATTTTATATAATCATATTTTACTCGAATTCATATCTAAACTCTTGCCTATAGATATTAACTATGACTCATTCGACAATGATCCTCAACTTACAACAATAGAAATGCTATTTCTACATGACTTTCAGCGACAACATTTCATAAACAAGAATATAATTCTGACCAATCAACTTCTGAGGATAAAATAGTTGATGGAAGAAGCTTACCGGCATGATCGAGGGTAAATGTACAAAATACCAACAACTTCTCCAAACCCACGGGAGCGTATCACGGTAAGAAATCAAGCTAACGTCATCGGTAAGTGAAGCGTTGGGTGGTTGAACCTGTTGTTTCTAATCTGGCATCCTGTGTTAGGTTTTTTCCTTGTTTAAGCGGGCTTAAGCTTTTATTTTTTGTTGGACAAACAATTCTGTTTGTTTCAAACTAAGAATTTCAGTAATTTTATCTTCCAAAAGAGCAACAGCCTTCTTTAAAACAAGAGCTATTTATAGCACGACAGTGACTTTCTAATAATAGAAGATTGGGAAACAAATCGTACGCTTTACTAATTTACATATAGAGAGTGGACCTGTAGATTAGAGGTATCGAGGGGTGTCCTTATTGTTTCATGTTTTATCGAATGCAAATTTCATTTTCCACCTTAATTATTTTAATTTGAGAATTATATGAAACATAATTATTATCTAAAAATAACATATTTAACCTTTAGAAACGCTGAAGGCCGCTTTCAAGCAAATATGGATTTGTAAAACATTGGGAATGATTTGTTTGACACTTTCGAAATGGTAGTAAGAGCAACGCTCCACTCACACAATGATTTATCATTCATGGTCGCTTGGGAAGAAAACTTTTTAAACTTTTTCGAATCTGCTTCCGGAAACTAGCCAAGTACTGAGGTCGTATGAGGAGATATTGTCACAGTAGCCACCAAACTCACCATCCCTGTGGTTCAGAGGGAATAACCAATGGGCACTATATACATCTAAAGATATTGGAAGTTTGGTTGATTCGTAACATACATGTTTATCAATATGTCACACAAAACGAAGAAGAGAAGCAGAACACAAATTAACATCATTTTCTTACAGCATGATTATGACAAATGTACATACAAAAGGGTTGGTTTTTACCAACATTATCTTAGGCGTGTCCCTTTTATATCATTTTAATACTATCTCTTTGATAATGTCTTTGGGACTTTACATATCTTATTTTTAAGAGGAATGGCTACACATGATATGGGATGGCTGTGTGCAGAAGATAATATTTAGTGGTAGGTTACAACCTGAAGATTGGCCAAATATAAATCAATACGTTGATTTGAAGTGGTATGAATTTTCTAAGTTGGGAAAGGCTAAATGCAAGATTTGGTTTAAGCATATTTATTTAAACTCGACCGCGAAACAAGGTCTTGCAGCTTATATTAATCACTTTCGAGTCCGCTTCCTGGAACCAACCAGTACTTGTGTCATATGAAGAAACATGGTCGTGACCTGAGTAGGGCTTGAACCCATGATTTCTGGGTTAAGAGGCAGACACCTTAACCACTAGGCAACCACTCCCATTGAATGCAAGATTTAATTTCAAGCATGGGTTCTGTTTATTTAAAAAACACACAAACAGGTAATTCAAAGAAAAACTGTTTATGTTTTTAATACACTGTTGTTGTACCAGATTTATTTTCGTGTGCTACTACATGGATACTTCCTACAGGGAACACACATTTGTAAAAGCTATAACTTTTCGATTTAAAAATGTGTTCTTTTATTTCTAGTGTCTAAAAAATTTCAAAACCGAACAATACTTTTTTATGTCACATCAACACGTAACAGATCAGATAATAACTTTCAAGCTTTATTGGTAGAGGAATATTCGATAAGCTAGTTTGGGATAGCTTGGTCACATGAAAGACTCAAAAAGCGCTAGCAGGACTCGAACCTATAGCGGTGAGAGGCAAGTGGTTTGAAGTCAGTGACCTCAAACACTCGACCAAAACTGCCGATTTAGTTTTCTATATGCCATTTTGTTTAACCTTTCCTACCTACACTCACTCGCTATAATTTCAGGTGATAGGCTATAATTTACCAGGGCTGTCGATATTCAAGAGGAAAAACTTCTTTGAGAAGTTTTTTTTTTCAGAACAATTATATTATGCAAATATATAAGTTATAATAACTTGTGTAAAATGCACTGAAATTTTGAATTATAATATCAGTTTAGAAATATTCATACAACTTCGTTTCTTGATAGAGGTAAATTATAGAATATTAAATGGTATTTGTCTTAAAAGTTAAAAAAAGGTTTTATCATTGGTGGGTGGGTTAATTATTTATACCAGTCTGAATGATAATGTTTAGATAATGCAGTGTTTCAACTTTTTGAATGTAATGGACTTTGGTTGAAGTGTTTTAGATTATGATAAAGCATGCTTGTGTATTAGTGTGTTACTTTGTTAATTACCATATCTCCGTGGAACAACTTGGGTTTTTATTTTCACAGATTTTTCTAATTAAAATCATATGATTTCAATAATTGACATTTTTAGCATTTCATACCTCGATTTCTTTTGAGGATTTTGTTTCTGAAGCAACACTTATACATGATAAAAATATGCAAGGAAATTGTTTTAGGTCGGGTCTAATTTTGGCTAAAATGCCTAGCCTATGTGTATTATAATAATTATGCAATACAATATTATTAACCAACACTAACTGTTTTTGAAAGAAATGTCGGAGATAATATGTGGATGTATTCAATTTAACATTTTTACCACTAGAGAAAAAGCTGATGAGTTGCAAACCATATTTTACTTACTGAATAATAATATAAAAAACCATCTGTTTCAACACGACCTTTATTAGAGTATAAATAACAATTTATTTATTTATTCTGCAATATTTGTTGAGACTGGATTCTGTCTACTATACAGCCAGAGATAACGCACCAATATTTCACAAAACCGTTCTGTACTTTAGGTTCGGTATTTGGAGTTTCAAGTGCTGAAATTGAATGTAAGAATTTTTGTTATGCTCTCTGATTTATAACCTAAGTATTGTTTGGTTTTATTAACCTGTCAATTACATACTGATTACACGGTCGATGCACACAGTATATTAATCTTCGGTAGATTTTCGGTAAGTTCCGTGAGATGTACGTACGATGGAATTTGATTTAATTTGTATCGATAAACTAAGTGCACTCATCGTTATAGCGCAATAGGGTTAAGCACGAGTTTATAATCTAACTGCCACACGTGTTCTAAGTTCTAGACCGCGTTGGTCCATGTTTTTTTTTATTTCTTATTAATACTTTCAACATTATTGAAGCTATATATTATTATTTTATATTGTTCGTTTTGTTTTATTTTGTGTTACTTAATTTTGTTTTGTCTATACTCATTTAAATAACATGTTTTAAGAATTCATTTAAAAAAAATTAAAACGGATTAAAATCAATAAATGTCTTTTCAATGCCGTAAAACACACTGCAAATCTTTTCCATTAAAATATACTGCAAAAAAAAAGAAAGAGTACTAGTGGCAACAGTAAGGATCGAACCACACACCTCTCAATTAACAGGCATTCTCTTAACCGACTGTGCTAACCGACTGTGAAACCCTCACATTAAGCTGGTGTGACTTTCAATCCATGACTAATATACTCCACATTAATTTTCGTAAACTACACGGACCAAACCGAAGTGGGATCGAATATTTAAATGAGTCCTGTAAAGTATTCATAATTGACAGGTCAATAAAATCAGACTATAACGTCACGTATGCACCTTGGCGACCATTTGTAGCGATTCCTAATATTGTTTACTGCGGTTTACCAACTTTTAGGTATTTGAATCAAAGAAAATTTCAACGTTCTCAGTATAAAATTCAGAACAGATCTATGGAAAGCCTTGACTGTCTTATAATTATAAACCTAAACTTTGATATGTCCATATAGCAATATATTATGTAGTCAACTGAACAATATACGATGTCAACGTGTCTTTATATGATGTCAATCTATCATTATACGTTGTGCATTTTTGAATATATTATGTGGAGCCATCCTTATATAAGGTCAAAATAACAATATATTATGTCAGACTGTCCTTATATGATGTCAGTCTGTCATTATATGATGTGAAGTTATGAATATATTATGTATAGAATCAACATTATATGATGTCAACACGTCATTATATGATGTGAATCTATCATTATACGATGTGCATTTTTCAGTATATTATGTGAGACCATCCTTATATAGAGTCAACTTAGCAATATATGATGCACATGTCTCATTATATGATGCCAGTCTTTCATTATACGATGTGAGTTAATGAATATATTATGTGGAACCATCTTTATATAGAGTCATAATAACAATATATTATGTCAATCTGTCTTTATATAATGCCACTCTTTCATTATATGATGTGCATTAGTGAATATATTATGTAGAACCATTCTTATATAGAGTCAAAACAACTGTATATAATGTAGAATCGTCTTTATATAGAGTCAACTTAACAATATATGATGTCAACACGTCCTTATATGATGCCAATCTTTCATTATGCGATGTGCATTAATGAATATATTATGTGCAACCATCTTTATATCGAGTCAACTTAACAATATATGATGTCAACACGTCCTTATATGATGCCAATCTTTCATTAAACGATGTGCATTAATGTATATATTATGTTTAAACATTCTTATATAGAGTCGAAACAACACTATATTATGTAGAATTGTCAGCTTAACACTTTACTTTGAGTTTTCCCGCTGCTGCCACGAACGGTGCATAGTGAGATATAACCCGGTAAATTTAACCCCATCATTATAATGACAGAAGCACACGATATAATGATGTTTGCACTTCATATAAAACAGCGATCGTATAATAATAGATGCACATCGTATAATGAAAGATTGACATGATATATTGATAAGTTGACTGTGTATAATGATTCTACCACATCATATATTCATAAATGCACATCGTATAATGATTGGTCGACGTCATATAAAGAAACATTGACATCATATATTGTTCAGTTGAATTCATATAAGGATGCATCTACATAATATATTCATGAGTGCACATTGTATAAAGAAAGAGTGACACAACAACGTTCATTTTTACAATCATAAGACAGTCAAGACTTTCCATACAGATCACCACACTAACGCCTTTTACAAATACAATGATATTAAACACGAAGAGAGACTGCATTATATATGGACTGTGTTTTTCCACTTTTGGTATGAAAATCGCGTGAAATGTGAAGACATTGTTCTATAGTCAGACAAGCAAAGAAAACGTTAATAAAGCCGAAAATAATATGAATGATTATGTAATTTACCCCAATCAATTATGGCACGAGTTTCATAATCTTTGCTTATTTCGTTATGCTTCATACTGATTATATGATATAAAAAATCATTAAATTAACATTTCATTTTTAAATTTGTTTCTGAATGAAACATATTTACCTCTGGCGTTTCTATCTAAAGGGGTCGCTGTCATATAATACGTAGAGTATGTCTTGCAGAAGGCGGCAATATTTGGTCCCGCAACAGCATTTACCTCATCATGTGATAGTCTGGTAGTATTGATGTCCAGCAAATGGTCATGCACTTCATGAGTTAACCCCTAATAATAGTACAACAAAGAATGAAGATAAAAACGTTTTTGTATTTTCTTTTTATTCATATTTTTTATCATAAAATTTATCCTTCTCTATTCACTTTTAATGCTGCATAAGTTTAATTATACTTATTTTTTCCACAATAATCAATGCACGTGAAAATTATATTCCTAATATTTATCAAATTTTAAACAAGGTTTTCCTCTTACAAATAGAAATTTGTTACTACATTAAATTTTGTTTTCTTCTCGGAAATCTTATGTAGTGATTTTTGTTAGAAACTCTTACGACTCTGTATTTCTCAGGGGTTGCCTTTGGGAATGGTGCACGTCCGAGAAGGCATATTTTGTCATTGATATTCTTTAATATCCCGTAGCCCTGTAGATAAGTAAGCAATAATTATTCATAGTAATGTGTAAAGAGGCAATTGTATCAATCCCTAATAATACTGGAACCAAAAGTGTTTAGCTTTAACCCGCCCAGCCTGCACATCAATACATTCTAACTACATTATATAGGAGTACAGTTCACCGACAAACTTTGAATTCCCTTCTTGACATTATTAAAATTGATAATGGATAGTCCCATAAATGGAAGATTGACATGTTCATCTCAGAAATTCATTGGGTTAAGATTAAAGTAATTTTGCCCAATTATCAAAGGTTTTCTTTACAGAGGACTGACTTACAATATATAACATCTAATTCATAAATGAATTACTTGTCTTTTAGAATTCAAAATCTAAGTAGTATAAATTGTGACATGATTCATAATGATTTTGCTCATATTCCTTACTGTATTATAATCGTGCAGATTCACAGACTGGATACCCTCTTCGTACATGGAAACATCCCCTATTACAACATGGACGGTGTTTTTGTCCGAGTCATATGTAACATCCATCGCCACTTTACGACCATCATTGTCAATTTGAACAAGATGATTTGTCTGAAAATATACATGACCAGTTATGTCCAGATAAAACTCTTTATATATATATGTGACCAATAATACACGTGGTATTGTGGTGATAATATTTTATCATTTACACATGTTAACTCTTTGCTGGAAGCTTATTTTGTGACGATAACGTGAGGTCACTACATATTTATGATGACACATCATATCTGTCTTTTATTAGTCTTCTATGTACCTTGTAACTTTTATGTTTTAGCTAATTATATCGATCATAACCTTTTTTTTCGATTTGTCAAAGGGAACCTTTCCGTAGCAAAAGCTCAGCTGCCAAAGGTTAATTATGTATGCCATATACATGTTGTGGTAAATCGAAAACCCGAGAGGACAAAAGTATAAAGATACGACTTGAGTTAATCGTGTTTTCAAACGTTTACCACACCAATACGACAACACGATAGCTAAAATGTATCTTGTTATTGCCATGAATTTGTCGGGCCTTCGCGTTTCACTCTTTGGAAAAATAATAAAATAGAACAGATAGATGCAAAGTAAGAAGACCTTTGTCTGTAAAGTCATGCCAAGAGATTAATTAAATAAAGGTGAAGGTTGAATTTTGAGGGAATTCGTTCGCTACAGCAACAATTGTGACACTGAGACAACGTGTCAAATCAGTAGGCAAAATTTCGTTGTAATTTCATTATGATAACGTCATTTTTCAGTCATTTTATTGATTTACAAAGGTTTAAATATAAACAATGGTGAATACCAAACATAATGTTTTGAATAAATCAGATGGCTTAACTTTGAGTCTATATTAGACTTTATGCGGATAAATCTCTTTCCATACCTCCAGAACTGCGCTCGCCGGAACCACAAAGAGCACAGCTGTTATACAGATCATCAACATGTTTATTCCGGAACGGTACTTAAATTTGAGACGTTATTGTACATAAAATCAATAAAAGTGCAATCAATTGAAAATTTAACACGTACATATTTTTTCCGAGTTTTTCATGCTTTCATGTTGTTTTTTTTTGTTATTTTTTTTTAAATTTACATACATGTAGTGCGCTTGACTAAAAATTGCAAATGTGTCGTTGCAAATTCACAATGACCGTTTGCAGTTTTTCTAAAAGTCATGTTATTTGGTAAATTGAAATACGTCATTTTCACTAAAAACGCCAAACATTTACACCTTTGTAGTCAAGACACGTTTAAATTTTAAAATTCTTTTGTGTAGCGCACTGAAATACAACGTTTAATTCCAAATTTCAAAACTTACCTTGCTGTTTCAGTTTGTTTTGGTGTTGTTTCATGGCAAATACTGGATGTCTTATATAATGTTCGTTGTAGATAACCCGCATACACTTTACGTCACAGATGTCAGTGAGAAATGTATGGAAGACAATCTATGCATAAATATATTGTTCTATTTGTTAAATACATCATGCTTGCTTGTACTTAGAAATGCGAGATGTCTATAAAAATATGTTTTGTTTAAATAGATGTATGTCAAAATGCGGTGTGAACGCCACACTTCCTTGATGATCTTGTTTTTCATATTTGATAAACACAGTTGTTTTCACTCGATCACAATGTCGTGACATCCTTGATTTTTCAGTTAAGGAAAACCTTATTCCGAAAAATGTCACATTTCAATAACTGTAGAAAATATATCAATATAATTATTTATTATCACTTGCAATTACAATTATAACAAGGTAGTCTTAAGGACAGCTAAATCCCTTTTGGTACTTCTTCACCTTTAACAAACCATGACCTTGACAATAATAATTTGTGCCATGTTATTAAAATCTTCCATAAAATCAAAAAGTTAAGGAGAACATTTAACCTTGACCTTGGGGTAGCAACCTGGAAATTGGGTTCTGCACATCGTGTCAAAATGATGATAATTTCTGACAAGTCATCTTAAAAATATTGCAGCGTTTTAAATGTTATGGAGCGGACACGAAGTGTAAGTGTAGACCTTTTAACACTTGACTTTAAGTGTGACCTTGACCTTGGAGGTAGCAACCCAATAATTGCGCTCTGCACATCATCACATAATGGTGATCACTTTTGCCAAGTTATTTTAATTCTTTATTCAGCATTTTTAAAAGATATGGAGTAGGCACATGTACACTTTTAACACTTGACCTTTAAATGTGATTTTGACCTTGGGGGTAGCAATCCAATTGTTGCGTTCTGCATATCTGTCAGATACCAGCTCTTTGAAAGAGCACTTATTATTTAGCAAGACACGTTAAACAGATAGAACAATACAAGTAGGTATGAAGAAGAAGAAGAATGATTTTATTTTCAACTTGTACACAACATATGGTACATCGTTGTACAATATACATTTACAAAATACATGGCATATGGTCACTATGATTGACAATGTTAACATTCTGTATCAGCATCAATAATGTTTAAGTAAAGTTTATATCTATAAAAGACTTAAAATGTATGTGTATGTTCTTAAGACATTACCTTAGAAAATATGTACTTAAGTATTCATCTTAGAAAAAGAAAAATCAAATTTGAAAATAAACTTAAGTAAAATGAACAAATACTTTCTATCAATACATGTTAGCACAAAATTAACACCTGTTCTAGAAGTAATGTTTTTTAAAACTGATTACATCAAATATTATTTTTAGCAGTAAAGAAAAACAATTTATAAAAAGTACTATTGGAGAACGAACGGAATATCATATAGTCGTTGATAATATGGACATGAATAATCTTCCATAGCTTTGTCCTGGGATTATAACAGATGTATTTGTCACGAAGGCGATAACTAAAGGTGAGACATAGTCCAACGTTTAAGCTAGAAACGTTAAATGCTTGCACGCTTTTTGAAGGTCAGATATTACAGAGTACGAATGTCATCGTTTCGTAGATAAGATGCATTTTTTTTTAATTCGTACGTAAAATGCACGTAAACTCATAATTATCGCAAGATACGACGATTTGTCTGATGTAGTAAGCCAGTTAATGCTTTATTGGTAGTAACGCGTCTACAGTGCGATACCTCGGATAACGCACGCTTCTTCAGAAAAGGTGCGTGGTATTTTAAATAAAGCACAGTTATGTATAACCGTGACCGTAGGCAGCAGCAACAACAACAACAAAAAAGAACAGAGAAATGGACTATATCAAAATTCACACTGGAAAATAACTAATATAAATATTCAGATTTGGGTTGGGATAGGTAAATGAGTACTAGAGATATGGCCATCAGTTTGACACAGTTTTGTCTGTAGCCTTGTAAACAGTGTTATAAATGTTTTAATAAGTTATAAATGTAATTCGGTGCTATGAGGCTAAGCTTGTTTAAACATTTGTCTGTGCATCATTTCTCGTTTTTTATCAATTGTATGTCCTTAAGAAAATATTATAAATGATAGTTTTTTATTTAAATAATTTTTAAAATCCATCTTTTAATATATATACATGTATAGCTATCTATCTATCTTTTTTTTTCTTTTTCTTTTTTTACTTCTCTCGTGTCGGTTTCCAAGGATTGTCATACGACTATCACTTAACATCTCTACAGGATGCAGGTACATGTACCCGCTTTCTAATTTTCATTTTCACAATTAGCTAATGGTGTAAAGGTAATAGCAATTTGTACCAAATTGCGATGACTAATAAAATATGTAATGAAAATATCCATTCCGTTTTTATTTGATAGCAGCAGACATTTGTTTTTATGCACACAAGTTGATGGCATCAAAGTCACTTCTAGTTACAGCTCATGAATAAAAGGTTTGAGAATAGGTTGGGTGTGTTATAAGGTACTTTTACATTACATTTATTGTCACAGAATTTCATATGTCCTCTAAATAAACATTTCGAACATTATTTATACGCTGCCGACTTTTTCAATTTTATTTCGTTAGTGATCTATTTCTGAACAAATGTACAGGCCCAGTATATGTTATTTACAACAACTGTGAAAATTTTAAGTCCAATCCGGTATCTTCTTTCTGCCATGGGTCGGACTTTTACTGTAAGTGCAAAGCAAAGGATATTACTTAATTGTTTTTTATTTGTGGGTCAAATTTAACGGATATTTGCATACATTTTTATTTTATCACTATAAATCATAATATCAAGAAAAAATACAAAAAAAACCAACAAAAAACAACAACAAAAAAACTTAAAAAAAAAACACACACACACACACACAACACACACACACAAACACACACACACACACACAAATAATTAAATAAAAAAAAAAAACTCTGAAAAATTTATATGTCCAATCCGGTATCTTCTTTCTGCCATGGGTTGGACTTTTACTGTAGGTGCAAAGGATATTATTTACAAGTTTTTTTATTTGTGAGTCAAATTTAACGATTTTTGCATATATAATTATTTTATCACTATAAATCATAATATCAAGAATAAATACCTCAAAAAAAAAAAAAAAAAAAAAAAAAAAACATTAAAAAAACAAAAGAAAAGAAACAAACAAAAAAACATCAACTCTGAAAAATATATGTCCAATCCGATATTTAAAGCCACATCCACGGATTGTAGTCACATCCAGTATTAAGTCATACCGTTATTTTTTATAATAAATATGTTCGTGTTTCGATTTAATAAATACAATTTAATGAGACTTTCTTGCGTTTGAGGAAAATATAATTATTTGAATAGATTAACTTAGCATATACACATTTAGCATCATTATTATAATTTAATATTCTACTATAAAAACAAGCTTTTTCCTGATATGAATTTATAAATACAATAGGTGCCTGATTTTTAATGGTCCAATAAATGATACTTTTAGTGTTTATACAACTGTTTGGGTGATTAATCTTTACTTTTTTTTCCTTTTTACACAATGATTTGGTGGTAAGATTACTGGTATTAGGTAATTCTGTTTTTAAAATATTTAATTATTTTCTTATTGATTACATTTTCTGCTAAAATATACTTGTAATGATTTCAGTTTTTTAATTAATACTTGTGCATTTGATCGTCATATAAGATCTATTATTTTTAAAGTTCAACTAATATCCTATATTTTCTTTATTAACTAACGTTTTGATCTGATTCCAATCTTATTTCATTTCTATGCCTTATATCTGCTTTAAACGTATTTGTCTTTAATCTGAATCGCTGTTTAGATGAAAATTAGAGGAAAAATAATTTGTTTCATGATCACCGTGAAAATTCAGTAACACAGGGATGTGTAAATAACGCAGGAATTGTGCAAAAGTAACGCAGCATTGTGAAATTTAGTGGCTAAATAGAGCACCACGATAAGTAAATGGACCAATATTTATTATTGTACGCCAAATTGGAAGAATTGAGTTAGCGCATAAGGTTCCTGAGACATTATACTTTAAACATCAAAACATATTTCCATGATAATGTTTATTTTTCAAGATCATTCGTAAAAATGATTACCTGACTAGCGTATTGATGGCGATTTTTAGTTTCATTGATAGCTTTAAATACAAAAACGTACATATTACTTTATGATTTTTCATATTAGGTGTACCTGAGACTTTTCCAATCTACTCCTGTCATACTATACTTAATTAAGCAGATAAAACGTAATTGAGACCATTTTTTACGAGGTAACGCCGAATTCGTGAATTAAGCACTGAAGCAACGGCGGTTATCTCATTAAAAGTAGCCAAATCCTATTTTACCAGCTTCCTTCTATTGTTATACGACACTTGTAGTTTGACAAATGTCTTAGGTATACAAAATATGAAAACATAAAGTTTTAAATGTGTTAAATGTACATATTTATTAGACGAAACACAAAAGACACCTTCAAAACGGTAATCAGGTTGTCTTTTTCACGAATGATCTAAGAAAGTAAACAAATTCCTGATAAAAAAGTGTAATGCTGGTTGAAGTATAATGTAGTAGCAGCCGTATGCGCTAATTCATTTCTTTAAATTTTATTTAGAATAAGATATTTGGGTTCGTTTACTTACTGTATTCGTTTTGGTAATAGCGTTGAACAGATTCGGCGTTACTTTTACGATAATTGCACATTCCTGCGTTACTGGATATGCACGGTGATGATGAAACGGTCCATTTCAACGCTGAATTCGCTATCATGGAAACGCCGCCAAAACCACATTTCAAACACAATAATAACAACTTTACGTTTTCTGGAATCTTTAATCAAATCTACATGGCATAGCATTCTCCGAATTTCGATGTTTGGTGTAGAGTTTACAAAATATATAAAAAGTGAAAACACTTGACACTTGATTTTAGCGACATGCACTAGCTCGGAAGTAGCGATAGATAGAGGATATTTGTTTAGTTCAGTGTAAGATCGGAATATATTTCACCGAGTGAGCACCAAAAGGTATATTTCACGAGTGGCGCAGCCACGAGTGAAATATCAACTTTTGGTGTTCACAAGGTGAAATTTATTTCGATCTTACACTAAACTAAACAAATTTTCTTTCTATTACATGCAAAAAAACGTTTTAAAAACACATTTAACCTAATACTGAATGAAAAGCGCGCCAAATGATAATACAACGTGACGTCATTTACGACGTCACGTCATTAAGTTGGTACCCAGTACTGTGCACGCTGGTATTTCACTGCAACAACGTAAGGGGCTTAAATTCAAAACAGTGAAATTATCAAAGTGGTAATTTCACTGTTTCAAACAGTGAAATTACCAGTTTTATATCACTGATATATTTCTATAAACCACCGAAAAGCATGTAATAAAACGATTTACCGCATGCCCCCGAAAGAGCTTATCTGCTCTATCATTTCCCAGGCGTGTTTTCTTAAGCTCATTTTATGAGCTAGATTTTTTATTGAAAAAAATTGTGGTATAGTTACAGTCATGCCGGCATTGCTATAAGTTCTAAACCACAATACCTTCAAAATAAATATATATATACATATATATAAATAAAACATTAAATACAATTATCATTTGAAATTTATGGTGACATATTTCTGCCACCAGAGGACCATATAACTAACTAGTTAATTAAGAGGTTAACTAGTTACGTACCTAATTAACTAGATAGTAATCAGGTTATCTGGTTGCAGAAATATGCCACTATAGAAATCGAAAGTCATTTTGTTAACTTTTCTATGAAACATCACAAATAAAAATAATTGGGAGTGAAACGTCTAGGTGTGAACCGTCTTGGGAATGAATGGTTCAATGGGAGTGAAACGGTTGGCATTCGTTTACATTGAATAAACATGGCGTCGTTCGTGAAGGCTACCAGTCACGTGAGTCACTCGCACATTTATTGTTAACAGCAAACATTTATTTATCACGATCATTTTCAATAGCAACAACAACAACAACAACAACTTTTATTAGCAAATATCGACAAAAACTTGCCTTTGGCTAATGAACAGAAAAAACATTTCAAATATTGATCATATATACAAACATATAAAGCAATTTTATATGAAACAATATTTATCAACACATATACATATATATTCATAGTGATCAGAAAAAGTGTACATTTATAAGACATCGTTTCTAACAGTATATGCTTCTTTTAGATATTTACACATATTCAATACAGTTTTCTTTTTATTTGAACCCATCATACGGTTGAACAAATTAAGATTTGGCCACGAAATATGTGGCATGTATTTGGTACGAATATTTGAATATTTTTGACAGGTCATAAGAAAGTGGTACTCTGACTCAATGACATTACAATTGCAATATCTACAAATTCTATTTATTCTATCAGTTCCTATATATCTCCCAGTTTCAATAGCTAGCGAGTGCGCTGATAATCTGAAACATGTAAATAGTTTTCTCAAATAGTCATTTTCAATAAAATCAAGATATTTTTCATAACCAAATTCTTTCTTAAATTTTACATAATAATCAAATTTGGACATACTACGAATAGAACCACTCCATTCTTGTTTAAACTGATCTCTTAATAGCATGATTGATAAAGTCATGTATGATAGTTCTTCTACTGCATGCAGACTTGGGTGTATGATCTTTTTACTAAATATATATGCAACTATAACGGCTTGGTTGTAATTAACTGCCGTATCTCGTTTTTTTTGACGCGCAGGAAGATTAACGACATGGCAGGAATTGGCCTCTATTGTTAACATTGGAGCGAATTGTTACACAATTGCTCCAAAAATAGGTAATAATCATAATTTTATACGCTTATTTTGTTTATGCAACGATGCGTTTTAAAACTTTGATATATATGACTCCCATAATGATAGTTTTCATAATTTAATTTATCTTAACATTTAGCTGATAACGGAATTACGCCTTTAACGTTTTTGTAATATAATATTTGTTTTTTATTTTGTTTATGCTACTGAATTTTTAAAAATGGAACTGTTTTTCATATTCGGAAGCTTAAAGGAAGTTATTCGGTTTGTTATAATAAGTTCCGGCCGACTGCTGAAAAACACCTACAATAATGTTACTAACATTATTTAAACAATCTACTGACTCATTATCTGCCTGCACAATAATTTATATACAACCTTTGTTTAACAAACAAACAAAAAAATAGATAAATAAATAAATAAATAAAACAAATGCATCATCCGAATTTATTGAGAAGTCGATAATTGAAGAGCAGAATCCGATCAGCTATTCATTCAATTTATTTTCACCAGATTAACTTTTCAATTTATCATCACTAGAATATCTATTCAAGTAGTATATATGTAACACGTGGGAATACATTTTGCATAATTGGTATATCTTAATTGCAATGAGTATTTTTTTCCTTTCCAAACGATGCACATAACTTTTCTGAACTTTGCGCAATAAGTTTGTCCTTTTAGGTGATTAATCATTTAAACATGGGATTTTTTTTATTACATGATAATAAAAGAAATCAATAACTAATAAAGGGATGGTAAAATAAATTTAGAATTTGTTCAGCACCAAATCGAGACTTTTACACGTGACTAGTTTTACAATTCTGTTATTGAAATTTGAAACTATTGACATTGGTAACGTGTTATTCTGATAGATAATTTGACTGGATGTTGTTGATATATTGTAATTACAAACTTTGATACATGTATAATGATACATGAGACTAGAGACAACAAATAGAAACAATTTGTTTATTAATTGGATTTTAATACGTTTATTGATTGCTTAATTTTTTTAAACAGTTTTTTTTATTCAGTTACATTTCGGGTTTCGATTTGCAAACTAAGATTGTTTAGTTATTGAACTACATTTGTTAACTTCATCAAATCACTTAATTCCCCCATTTTATCCCTTTAACTTTAAATTTTTACATCCCCTTGTAAAAAAATTTGTCGCCCTTGATTTTCTAAATTGCTTTCTCCCTGGTTTTGCGTAAGTTTTCATTTTTAATTTTCCTCAATTTTTGGGAAAAAAAAAAAATAAGTGAGTGAGTGAGTTAAGATAAATAAATAAATAAATAAATAAATAAATAAATAAATAAATAAATAAATAAATAAATAAGTAAATAAATAAATAAATAAATAAATAAATAAAACCAAAAATACTTATAAAAATAAAATAAATAAATAAATAAATAAATAAAAAAACAAAACAATTTGGTACTAGGTGTCTTTTTTGGTATAAAAGCTATAAACAAATTTTTATTTTTGGAATATTTTCAGAAAAAATTTAAACTAAAAATTTGAAGAAAATAAAAAACCCACCTTCAAGTTATGGGTTTTTTAAAACCCAAAGAATATTTTCTTCCGCCAAAAGGTTTGTTAAAACCCTTTAACTTTATAAATTTCCCTTTAAAGATTAAAAAATTAAATTTGAAAAAGGTTTAAATTTGCTAAACAGACCCGCCTAAGAAATTTGTTTCAAGTTATTAAACAAAAGGAAACAGATGACAAAAAGACGTTTAAAGAGATTCTTAAGGTAAGACTATATCTGAATATTAGTTGTTTATTTACTAGTTGTATTTAAAATATAGCCAACTGATGAATACTTTCAAATAAAATAATTACTTTTTTAAATTGAAACTGGAGTTGATTTCTTTATTCTTACTTACATACCTATGAATGAAATATTGAGAAATACTGATTATATAAAAGCGTATTTCCATATTCTGTATTTTCACTGTAAAAAATATTATATTCCGTATTTTTTCCGGTGCCTTGCCGGACTACTTTCTTCTAAATTCAGTCAATTCACAAAGTTAAAAGGTAATTCTCCATATTCATCAGTTTAAAAAAGAGAAAAAGTATATAATAAACCAAAAAAATCAAGTTTTCATACTACAGGATTTATTTTCAATCTTGTGGTATGAAAATTATCATATTTCACTTGCGACTACCGCCACTCGTGTCATATTTATTTCTATACCACCAGATGAAAATAAATCCTGTATTTTTAGAAGAAACTTGAATATCTTCTATATATCTAGTATATTATTGAAACAGTTGTACCGTGTCTTTGTTTATGGCAATGAGCTGTAGCCTAAGTCTGAAATGAATTATTCTGTTCTGTTCATTCAAATAGTCAAGAACTCATTTGGAGATTTTTGTTTTCATTATGCCGGTATTAGAGAGGTGTTGGTGAACAAGTCAGCATGATTCTTTGACAAGACACGATTTAAACGAGGCCTGATGAAGTACAAAAGTGATTTGATATGGGTTTTTTTGGACTCGAAAAATGAAAACAAGTCAAAATTGATAAAGTTGAATGCAATAATGATTTATATTGAAAGATCACGTGGTACAAACGCTGAAATTTCATTGGTTACATTTCATAAGTTGGAAAATAATTCATGTAGTTCATATTCGTCACAACAATCACTAACCGAAGCTTTAATATCTCTACGTTTTCCTGCTCTCTTTGGTTTATATCTAAGCTGTATTCCAAAAGCCAAAATGTCCTTATATGCCCCGTGAATACGTCTTTACTTTTGTGGGTTTATTTGAGCGAAATTTGAGAAATATAGTCAAAACACTTATATTGTTAATATTTAAATCTTAATAAAAATGCAATATTTGCAACTTCAACAATGAAGAAGATGAATATCATTTTTGTTTATAAATAGGATTTAGCGGACTCAAGTTCTCTTCATGGAGTGCCGAAGATTGTTGCGTCTCGACAGATAACTGTGAAAGTGTTATGGTGTCTTCTGTTCATAGCAACGTGCTCGTTACTAGGGTATCAGCTAAATGGACTCTTTGAGTAAGATTGGATCATAATACATTATGATTTCCCTTTTCTTTCTTTCTTTCTTTCTTTCTTTCTTTCTTTCTTTCTTTCTTTCTTTCTTTCTTTCTTTCTTTCTTTCTTTCTTTCTTTCTTTCTTTAATTATTCAATCATGTATTTTATGTCACGGTTCAGAACTGTTCACTACAGTAATCAGACGGATAGCTCAGTCGGTAGGGCCGCGGTACTGTATTCTGAGGGTCACCGTTTCGAGTCCCAGTCAGGCTGGCCCCAATTTTTTTTCACCCTTTTGGGCCCCTTATTTTAGTGGGTTTCACCCTTTTTTTTTACCCTTAGGACACGTTGTCCATTTTACATCTCCCCTTAATAAAAGGGATTTTCTAAAATCTCTACCCCGATATTCACTTAAAACTTACACTCAAAAATTTACAGAGATCACGAGATCCCCCCGGTTGAACCAACCAAACCCGGTGCTTTGACGGGCCCTTTTTGGAGGAGTTTGGGTTCGACTCCCCCAAAACCCCTATACCCGGGGGATGAAAACATGAGGAGGGCCCGGTGTCAGTCCGTAATTTAACAAATTAACATCACGCCCCGAAAATTTATAAATCTTTACATTTTGGCTCATTTTTAAATGGGAAATTCCCCTTGTATCAAGCATGTACAAAAAAAAAATAAAAACCCCCCTAATCCCGAATTTCCAACCCCTGTCACGCTTTGTAAATTTAATCAGAACATTATCAAAGTAATCAAAATATCACTTTTAAATAATTAATTGTTGTATACCCATACAAATATATACAACCGCATAAGTGATCCTTATTAAATTTCGAGTAGTATAGTATATATTAAATAAAATATTGAAGCGAACAAATTTATTAATTTATACATTGCAAACAACGCTAACAGTCCGAGTAAATAACCAAAAAAGGGATCAAAATATGCATAAAACAGCCCTTAGTTTGCAACACAGTAGCAATATAGTGATAAATACTGCAAAACAGGGGTGAATCGCACATAAATTTTTATTTCTTGAATATTGAATATTTGTACTTTTCCATAAATCTTAGTACATTTTTCTCTAGTTTTATTTTCTCTTATAATATTGGTTGGTTTATCTGGAGGCATGCAGCTTTAAATGCCAGATTAACATCAACGACTCTATTTGTTTCGCTTAAAATGTTTTGTTATCATATCCTAAGATCATTCAAAGTTGAAATAAATTCTGAGAAACAGTAATAATATCTGTCACATGCTGCGGTTCGAATCGGAATATCTGTCCCGAGGGGACCCGCCCATTGAACGGTAACGAGGCTTGCCTTCTATATCAGAATGTTCAAATGATACTTTCTGTTGTTTTATCAAAACACATGTACATGTATTTTAAATTCATATGGAAAATGTGCCCATTGTAGACCAATCCACGTTAATCTACGTTTAATTAATTGATATTTATGTCTTGTGAAGAACGGTGACCCAGTGCTTATAGAGTTTGAGCGGTGCTCGGGGCCCGACCGTGTTTCCCTGGTTAGTTCCGGGAAGCGGCGACTTGAAAGCAGGTCAAATAAACTACATGCACGCTTTCCTCGCAATCGACCGTGAATAAATTACGTTTAAAGGACCTTAAATCTAAAGAAATGTTTTTATTATGACGTATTTTTCAAAAGCTTTTTATTTTTGGTGTCCTGGTATTGTCGCCAAAACTTACTCATTGCACATTACCCGAAACATCCTTTGCCTCATTTGAGCCGCGTCACGACTTAATCAACATAATGCGTTTGCGACCAGCATGGATCCAGACCAGCCTACGCCTCCGCGCAGGCTGGTCTGGATCCATGCTGGTCGCAAACCCATTATGTTGGTTTTGTCGTGACGCGGCTCAGTTGTTTTTTTGGCAATTAATGCATTTATAGTGATTTCGTATGGAAGTCTTCATTTCGCTTCTTTTATGACCAATGAACGTTTTTTATTTTTTCCATGTGATAAACATCTAACATGCTCTTAAAAAATGATTAAACTTTATTAAAACACATATTTGCCTTTTCTAAAGAGGTAAAAAATCATTCATTCATTTTTTAAGCATAATTTGCTTTTAATTTTTAAACTAATTATTCAATTTTAGAACTTATTACTCATACCCGATACAGACAACCATCCAGTTGGATTTCAATCCGATTACTTTTCCCGCCATTTCTTTGTGCAACATGAACCCTGTGAGGTTTTCAAAGTTGAAGATCTCTGAGGATCTGAACGCCTTGTTCGAAAAAGAATTGGTAAGCATTTTCAAACATAATTTCGTGAGAGTTCATAGTAGCACGCAAGCTTCAATATGACAATAATTCTTTCCATAACAATCTTACAATACCTGTACTGAAATAATGCACGGGAGGGCACCTGAGGTCTTCCTCCACCAGGGAAGATGGAATGTCGCCATATGAACTATACTGTGTCGGTGTGACGTAAAACCCAATCAATCAATCAATCAATCAATCAATCAATCAAACAAACAAGCAAACAAAATCTGTTTATTTAAGTAAATAATGTTCTTATAAAATTTCGTTTTGATGTGTTTAAGAAGATTTAAACGCCGTTTATCAAGAAATGTTTATCCAATTATTTATTATAAATTTTATAATAAATACAATGATAATATAAAACGTTTGAAGCGTAGATATAATTTCAAGGCATCAGTGAGAACTCATATATTATTTACTAGACTATTAATGAAATTAGAAAATTATTAACCATCAAATGTAACCGACAATGACGTAATATGTGATATATTATAATGGATAAAAAATACATTGATGTACGAGGGGCATATTTTAGTGGCAACAACAGCGCATTTTATTTATAAATAAGTCATATACCTGATAAAGATATACAATTTGTAGATTATTTCTCAAACTATTTCGTAACACATAAATATGATAATGAATCGAAAGTCCATATTTTAATTATTTCTCTGATTGTCTTTTTTACAACAAAGAGTGGTACAACAGCAAGTCCCACAATGCCACCAGCAAGTTCATCCCCATCAACATTTTATTCCACGTGGTCGTCAACAAGTTCGTCTTTACCATCAACAAGCTCTACAATGTCACCAGCAAGTTCATCTCCATCTTCATCAACATTTAATTCCACGTGGTCGTCCTCAAGTTCGTCTTTACCATCAACAAACTCTACAATGTCACCAGCAAGTTCCACATGGTCGTCAACAAGTTCGTCTATACCATCATCAACTACAGACTCGTTGTTCTCGTCTACTACTGGCCAATATTATGATGATTATTATGATGATTATGATGACAATTATAATTATAATTATTATGGTTACTATGACTACGGGGACAGTTACCATGACAACTGGGATAATGACGTCAATGAGGACAACTATATCAAACAGCAGCTGAGTGGCAAAACTGACGAGTGGGCGGAGCGAGCTCACCAGTTCAGAGTACTGGCTAAATCCTTGCCATTGTAAGTGTCACGTGCTTACAGCATGTAAACCATTCAGCGATTGGTGTAAATGTTCACGTGACACATACTGCTGAAGATCTTGACAGAATATGTCTTGTTTGTTGAAAACAGAATTTTGCATCAGAATCTAAATTCTAAGAAAAAGTAATATTTCTACATAGATAACTATTACAAAAAGATGATTCCAAAATAGATTTCTTTTTAAATTTCTTTTTAGTCCTTTACAAAACAAGTTTACAAGCAAGAAAATCTTTAAAAACAAACATTTCGTTTTGAGCTTTAAATAACCCCCTCAGAAGCGGCTTTCTCGCGAATTTTGTCCATTTAAAGAAAGTGAGTAGTTTCGGTTCACGCGTGAGTGGTTATATAATTAAACATTTTTTCCTTTCATCTTCAAATCAAAATCAAAATATATCCGTACAGTCAGGAAAGTAAATAAGATTGCGACTGTGTAATATTCGACCTTTGCCAAATAAAATCAATAAGCAAGAAAATCTTCTGATTAGAGCTTTGTCAAAGCAAATATCAAAACAAATTTAAATCAACTTTGAAAAATTCGATGTCTCAGCTTTAAATGTCAGGAAAGTAAATATGAATGCCTGTGTAAATGATACAAGTAAATTTAAATACTCTTTCTTTACTGTCATGGACATTTACAGTTACATTGCCCCTTTTTCTATTTTGAAAATCATATCTTTTCGATAGGATTATGTTGTTGGGCTGATAAAAATAGTTAAATGTTTTATATTCGACAATGTTGATTCATATCCAATCATTATATATTCAGGGAACTGCGGCAAAAAGTAGGGCACCAACTTGATCAGTTCATAATGTCAGCGTACTTTGCCGGAACGGAGGTGAACGTAACGTAAGTTATCAACTTGTGTTCATCAAACAATTATTACACCATTATTATAAATACATTTACATAAAAACTTAAATGAATGCAAAAGGAAGAGGTCTTATCTTATATTAATTTACTAAAGGAAATTTTTGTGAAAGTTTTTCAAACTGTTTAAAATTTTATTCTTTTTCCCAAAATTTTTATGACTAAATATTTTTCTTTTTACGTACACAGAGTTACATATTGTGTAGTTTTTTTATCTCGTCACACAAAAAACTATGTGGTCACGATTACAAGTAGTAGCCACCCAAAGAGACAATTAAGTGGGTACGCATGAGCTACAATGTCGTAGCCACGAGATAATTAAGTGGCGCGCACGGGATACTTTGGCGTCTCTACGAGCTACTAAGTCTTTACTAAGTGGACTTAGTAAAGCATTACTCTTTGCCACGACATAATATCACGTGAGCATGAGATAAATGAAAACACACATATGTCACATCTGTGCCACCGTAGTCATGACAGCTCTTTTTACATGGCACCCTAAATCATGCATATATTTACATGGTGCCCCGAATCTTGCATATTTTTACATGGCGCCCCGAATCTTGCATATTTTTACATGGTGCCCCGAATCTTGCATATTTTTACATGGCGCCCCGAATCTTGCATATTTTTAAATGGCGCCCCGAATCTTGCATATTTTACATGGCGCCCCGAATCTTGCATATATTTTCATGGCGCCCCGAATCTTGACATATTTTTACATGGCGCCCCGAATCTTGCATATATTTACATGGCTGCCCCGAATCTTTTGCATATATTTACATGGCGCCCCGAATCTTGCATATTTTTACATGGCGCCCCGAATCTTGCATATATTTACATGGTGCCCCGAATCTTGCATATATTTACATGGAGCCCCGAATCTTGCATATATTTTCATGGTGCCCCGAATCTTGCATATTTTTACATGGTGCCCCGAATCTTGCATATTTTTAATATTACTTCTTCAAGAAAACTGATTTTTTTTCACTGAGTATTCAAATGATGTAAAATAGGTGATCAGATTAAAATAACATATAAATATGAAAGGAAAAAGGCTAGATGTATTATCTGCTTTTAAATTTTAAGTTTTCTTTTTTTTTTCTTTTAAAAGGAGATTCAAGAATTTTACATCGTCGCGGCTTTGGAAACTGTGACAGCGTTTTCTTCAAAAACAGTTGGGGCCGGGCAAAAGGGGTCCCCCCAATTTAAAATTTTTTCTTTTTGGAATTATAATTTGTATATTACGCCTTAACTCATGACCTTTCCCAAAAACGGTGCCCTGCCTTTTTTAATTTTTGTATTTTTAAGACTAAATAATTTTAAAAATTTTTTGCTTTTGGCGTTTTTTATTTTAACCGGTTTTATTTTTATATTTTCAAAAGACATGCAAGAAAAAAAAACAAAAAAAAAACTGAATTTTTAGTATTCTTGTTTTCTTAAAATTTTAAAAGAAAAAAAAAAAATCAAACAAATAAAAAAACCCTATTCTTTTTATGGCCCTTTTGGTTTAAAAATATTAAAAAGGTGTACAAATTATTTTATATTTAATCAAACCTTAATTTTTAAAGTGGGATTTGGGGTTTAAGTTGGACCACATGGAAAAATTTCTTGATTTTCGAGGATTTAAACTCAATTCTGGGTTGTATAATTGTAATAAAAAACGATGCTCTCACTTTTCCTTGAAATTTGATAAACATGTTTTTTTTTTTCTTCTTTAAAAAAAAACTTTAGTAAATTTAAGGGTTTTTTCCTATTCCGTTAAGCGGTTTCCCTCCACCAAAGGGTTTTTAGTAAAAAAAATTGCCCGTGTTTATTAAAAAAACGTATCGAAAGAATCGAAAAAATTTTTTTATGTTATTTTTTTTGAGATATATTAAATATTTTTTTCATCGCATAATTAAGATAACTTATTGTTTTTTAGGGATAAAAATAACTTTAAACCTGGAAACTGATGAATACATTGATAGATTTACAACCGGGTATGGAGCACGCCTTGTTTTGCATGAACCAGGCACATACCCCTTACCTTTTAATGAAGGTATAACATTAAGTCCAGGGACCGAGACAAGCGTGGGACTCAAAATGGTAAGTCATGACACCGAGGCAAGTGTTGGAGTTAAAAAAGGTAAGTCATGGCACTGAGGCAAGTGGCAAAACATGTATTCAGTTCAGTGTTTGGCTCTAAATAGAGATACTTCTTTGGGCAAATACTCTTCTGTAGCATTTAGCCTGCTTTTTTACCCCTCCGATCAGTATAGACAAAGGTCGCAATTATTTTGAAATTCTTCCTCGAAATTGTGAATAGTTTTGTCCAAATTGAAAGATGGACAACTCAATTTCAGATAAAGGATTTTATGTTAAATGATCATTTAAAATATCATTTTTAAATATTATGAATTATATTTAACTACTGAAGTAATACATATGGAGCACTTACTATTTCTGTTTATTTTAAGATACGTATTTCAAGACTCGGACAGCCCTATGGTGACTGCACGTCTGGTGACAGCTTTGCTCGCAAATATAGGAAGAAATACAGTGTTGCGGTAAATATTTAAAAATGCCCATAAATATGCTAGATCATTCATTCATTCGTTCCTTTGTTTCTTCCTTCGTTCCTTCCTTCCTCCCTCCCTCCGTTCATTCATTCATTCATATAGACAATCATTTATTCATTTAGTCAATCAATCATTCAGTCAGTCAGCCAGTCAGTCAGTCAGTCAGCCAGTCAGTCAGTCAGTCAGTCAGTCAGTCTGTCAGTCGGTCGGTCGGTCGGTCAGTCAGGAAATAAATACATGAATTAATCAATAAATGAATAAATAAATAAATAAATAAATGAATGAATGAATGAATGAATGAATGAATGAATGAATTAATTAAAACAAATAGATTTTCATAAATAAATAAATTCATTCATTCATTAAACTTGCTATATTTTCGACAAAAGAGACGTTGAACAATTTAAATATACAATATGTAATTAATATTTAATATAAATCTTCATTTTATTATTTTGTTGTTGTTGTTGTTTATTTTCATTACATAATTGGAAAACAGGCGTGTGATCATTTTTGCCGTGTACAGAAAACTATAGATGTTTGCAAGTGTATCCCTATAGACGCCCCAGACCAGATTTCCTTCAACAAGACTGTATTGCCTGTGTGTAATACATCCTACAGGGCTGGTATGTTATTTTGTAATTTCCAGGGACGGGCCTCAGATAATGTCAGGGACGGGCCTCAGATAATGTCAGGGACCGGCCTCAGATAATGTCAGGGGCGGTCCTCTGATAATGTAAGGGACGGGCCTCAGATAATGTTCGTATAACTTTTTGGACCATATATTTTGTATGTACGAGATTTTTCTCTCAAAAGTCTGCTTAAATACTTCAATAGAATAATAACAATTGCCATAGCGTTTTTCAAATCTGTAATCTGCAAAATGGACACTTTTGATTAATAATATCTTTGATGTTTTTTTTTCTATTCAGACCAGGAGTGTTTGTTGAAGGTAGATGTGAGTTTCGAGCATAAATCAGTTTGCGACTGTCAAGGTAGATGCAAGTACGTTTACCATATTTTACAATAACTTACTTAAGGCACATAACGGCCACTAATTCCATATTTTTGTAATTCTGTAGAAACATGCCAATGTTTGATTATATTTTGAAAATGGATTAAGAGCATGTTAGATATTTAACAACTGAAGAAAGTAGCACTGAACATGAAGTAATGCGTCGTAAAGGAGGCAGAATGTAAACAAAAGAGAAGAGTTCTATATGACTTGTCGTCCATTCAAATCATATTCCAAGAGCAAAAGATAGTTTATGTTATTGTAATCCCTAAACAATACCTAACACACAGATCAAATAACCCTCATCAAGTAATAGGCCCAATTTAAGCCTATCAATATTAATTATTCCCTCGTAAAACGACATTGATATATTTCATTTTTCTATTTTATAATTAGCTAACTGCGTGATGTGAAGCTTATTCTGTTTCAAATTGCACATGGGAGTTACAAACAACATGTTGATTGCCAATAAATCATTATTATCAATTTAGAAATAAATTGAGCAACATACATGTATATTGAAACTATTTAAAAATTTAAATCGCTTGTTCTGCTTACTGCATTAACTTCTCAAATAAATTTGCATCTTTCAAATCTATATAGTAAAACTTGTATATTTAGGGTTCAAAAACACATACCATCACCTTAGCGCGCTAACGGAATAAGTCATTCTTGATTTTTTTAGAACAAAATCAGTTATTGCCCTAAACAATATAGGATACTTGCAAACAAAACCGGAAATGACAATAACATTTTTGGCGCCAAAACGAAAGCCATCAGCTTAAACATTTTAAAAGAATTTTAACATAGGTTAACATAATAATAATAATAATAATAATAATATCTTTATTTAAAGAAGGTTACACATTAAGAACATACAATAACAATCATATATATCTTATTTCCAAAGTGGCCTTCTGAAAAAGAAAACAACAACAACAACAACAACAACAGGACATGCATAGGTAGAAAAATGAATGTATAATATGTAATTTTTAGAATAGTACAACTCATATACTTTCGACAGGCACTCAACAATTTTTGTTTAAACATATATGTATATTGCATCATTTGTTCGTTCGTTCATTCGTTCGTTCATATATTTATTCATTCATTCATTCACTCACTCATTCATTCATATGAACATCAAGATATGCTTTGTATTTTTCTTTAAAACATTTAAGGTTATTAACATTACGAATATTTAAAGGTATATTGTTCCATATGTTCATGCCATAAAAAGAAAATGTGTCTTTAATATAATTTGTGATAGAACTTGTTTAATGACGGACAAGTAATGTAAGGATTGCTGGCAGATTGGGTCCAAACCCTGTTAAGGATAATCCATTAATTCTTTAGTAAGAAACTTTACATTTTATATGTAGCTTCGAGCTGAAATAAATTCTAATGATAGCCTAACATTTTGTTTATGACTATATATCGTAATTATAACAACGAATCATGGGAAAGTAGGCAGACATACCTATCTGTATCTGGGTTAAACAACCGTTTCTGTTACAGTTCACTAACAGACCAAAGTAATTGACATTAACGTTCGTAATTTCCGCTCGAAAATCTAAATAATTCAAAACTTTTTTAAAAGTAGGTTATTTGATGATAATTACCAATCAATGATGGTTTTGTAAGACATTTATGATCATATCAAATAAATTCTTCTATCGATCTTTCAACATATGGTGATAACTTAGTAAAGGTTAGTGTTTTTTAGTAAGCAAGCAATTGTCGACCATGAACACTAACAAATTTAGTGTTATATGTTGCGATTCATTGGAATGCTCTTATCATTGATGGCTGATTTGGTACACTGCGCGTTGCGTTGTCGATAGCGACAACACAACCTATATCGTTATCGCCTATTCGTCTTGTTGCCAGCGACAACAGAACCATTCGCCAAACGGTGCGTTGTCGGGTTTTCGTCTTGTCGTCCGGTCGCTAACGATGTACGCCTAACGATGCGTTGTCATGCTGCGTGTTATCGAGATGTCACATTGTCGCTCGGTTCAAATCGAAGGATTGGTTCATAAGCCAAGCGGCAGGGCGGCATCGCGACAACGTGCCGCAAGACATCACGCCGTTTGGCGTGCTTTGTTAGAGACAGGACGACAAAACGACAGCGCGACATCGCGCCGTTTGGCGCTTTGTCGTGCTGCCGGTAACGAAAAGGCGATTTCGATATGGGTTGCAACGCGCAGTGTACCAAATCAGCCACCATACCAGTCTGATATGCAACTATTGCTATTAGTATTATGGGATCGGCGAAAAAAAAAGATATTTTTCTACTTGTGATCGTGTCTTGATCCTTATATTTTATGTTTTGCTTAAATACGAGATTAATATTAACCGTTATTTTGTTTACGTTGCCAGGGAAACACTGTATGAGAAGACAATTTCATCCAGATACTGGCCAACGCCCGAGTATTCCGTATGTATGATATCTTTAATTGTTTTCATGTTTTGTATACGTAGAACGGGAAACAAGTTTTATTTGTCTGCTGCAATATTGCCAAAAGTTGGGGCAGTGGGGTCAATATTCCAATATTCTATATAATTTACCCTTTTGCAGATTTTTCCATTTCACGTACATGTATATGTTAAAATTTTAAAGATGCATGCCTCCAACTGAGCCAAAATATTTCAAATTAATCAAACATGTTAGAAAAAAAGGACTTTTCAAAAAGTAAAAATGTACAAGTTATATGCGATTGATGACTGATTTTGCAGTATTTTTCACCATATTTCTAAAGCATGACTAACCCAGTAAGGGCTATTTTTGCATTGTTTGACCTCTTTTCGGTAATTTACCAGAATTGTAAATGCTGTTTGCAATGTGTTATTTACTGATACTCTCTTTGTACTCTTCATAATAATTCACTTTCTATATATTTTCAAAATTTACATGAACATTAGCATGAATCTGGAGGCATGCTACTTTTAATTTTATGCTTTAGGAAATCAAACCTCTTCCTTTACTTTTTAGTTCTCACTTGAAAAAACATATGTTCCTTATGATGGAAATAGGTCAAAACGAAGCCGTTCAAAAAAGCTCATGATGTAATGCATTCTTGCCCTTAACTTTTAATAAATCAAATGTAATTTCAGAAACATCTTATGTTAAAAATATGCAAGAAACTTGAGCAAAACAAAACCATTGAGCTGCCGGAAACCTGTGCTTCTCTGCTGGACAGTGAAAATTATGACTATTCCCTGCCCGCAGAGGAGTATGAAAAGTAAGTTTACCCCCTCCCCCCCCACACACACACACACATACACAAAAAGTTAAAAGCACGTTATGACTCAGAAATATATATATCTATTAAATTCTTTAGAAATGTGAAATATGTGTATATTTTCTTAATAATTGATTAAGAGAACGTTAGATATTTAACAGCTGAGAAAAGTAGCTCTGAATATGCAGTTATGTGCCGTAAAACAAACTAGTTTTTGACTTCCATACAAAAAAACTCATTCACTATAATTATACCAATTGCTAACAAGCAAAAGGAGCAAAGATAAAATCCATCTACATGGCAAATGAGTTTTCTTTAATGAAACTGTAACAAGATACAAAAAAAAAAAAAAAAAAGTCAATGACAAATAAAAATGATGGTATTTTTGAGGCAAAATGGGCCTTTAATATAATAAAACAATTATTGACTAGTGACCCATTGAACATGATGTGATTTCACTGTTAGAATAAATCATAACACATATACAATGGCTCACTTGTCAATTATTGTATAATGATAGAAATAAAACAAATTGGACAAAATTGTGACAAACTGTCGACTTATTTTGAATTTTATATGTCAACTGACCATTTACATTTAGATGGGCATAGCATGTATATTTAATGAAGCAAGCTCCGTTTAAACGAAAGTACGGTGTCGTCATTGTATTTATAAAACTCAAAATGAACGAATGTTTTTTTTATAAATGAACTATATTAAAGTGTTTTGCATGTTTGAAATGAGATATCATATATTTTTATTTGCAAATAAATAACATTTTCTACATTTAAGTACAAGCCTTGAGTGTTTTACACACAGTTTGGATAATGCCATCCGGCTTTGTTGTTGTCCCAAATAAATTTATGAATTTTGTGTTACCAAGTTTACTGATATCTAACAAGTATTTTACGACATTGTGTATTTTACGACATTGTTTATTTTAGACATAGAAAGAACTTCCTTCGACTTCTTATATATTTTGAAGATTTGAATTTCGAAAGGATCACGCAAGAACCAATGTATGAGGTGAGTACCACAAAAATAACAAAATCAAAAGACAATGTTCAAAAAACAAAACATCCCATTCACAATGGATTACTATTATTCTAAAATGCATCTCACTTTAAATGATGGATTAAACAGAAATGAGTTAAGGACACTTATTCCCTCATTTCAATTGCCTTTAACACAAGCAAATTTACTTAAACAAAGCCAGCTGTTTCAGTACGTATACTATAAATATAACTAATAAGTTTCACACATTTATAATTGAGAAAAAAACAACAACTAATAATTGATAAGGTTTACTCATCAGGTATCCAGAATCAACAGGAGCTATCTACTGACCATTGGCAATATCTCTACAAAGAAAAACGTATTTTTGCTCATTACTTCTTTATTTGTCTAACGACTTTGCGCAAAGTATCGCTGTGACCTTGACCTTTGACCTCAAAACTTAAAAATCAATATGGGTCACCTACTGGCTATGGAGAATTCCTAACAAATAATACACAGCACTGCTTACACCTTCTCAATGTATAGATCGGACAAGGACTGAACAAAAAGTCTCACCGTGACCTTGACCTTTGACCTTAAAACTTGAAAATCAAAATGGGCCATCTACTTAATTAACACGGGCAATGTCCCAACCAAGTAACATAACCACAGCTTATCCCTTCTTCGGTTAAAGTGGTCGTTAATGAATAACAGGACCTACGCACGTAATTAATGCGAAACGATGGACAGACCAATCCCATCAGAAAATGCTCCGACTTTTTAAGTGGGGGGTAAAAATATATTTTATTTGTTTTAACGATAACATTGCATGACTTAATAAATTAATTAGAATATTAATAATGTTTGAAAATAAAATAATTTAGTTTCTTTTTGACATGAATTATATTTTGAAATAAGAAACAGTCGCAATGTCAAAATACTATGATTCACAACTGTATTTTTTGACGTCACAGGGTATACGATTCTTGTCGGACATCGGTGGCACAATGGGGTTGTTCCTAGGGGCTTCTCTTCTTAGTCTTGTTGAGGTCCTTCAGCTCTTATTAGAGATTGTTCTACACATCAAGAAGAAACTTACCAGAAAGAAACCCGTGACACCGGAAATGCAACCCAATCCAAAACAAAAATCAGCATGGATAAGGAGTTAGAAATAAGATTCCAGGACATTTGCGCCCCACGGACAAATACTTCCTTGATGTTTGCCCCTTTTATGCGGTGGTGGACATTTGCCCCCTCGTATGTCTTGAAAGGGCGGAATGCAAAAAAAGGGGGCAATCGTCCGGTGGGGGTGGGGGCAACTTATCGGCGGGGAGGGGGGGAGGCAAATGTCCGGATACCTAGAAATAATTGTCGAAAGATGTTTAAGATAATTATCGGTGATAATTTCTATTCTGTAGTGTATTCTGGAGAGAAAAATAATCTGGTTAGCGATATTGTGACGCTTTTTGTTGTTGATGTTTTGTAGATAAAATATTACCAACTTTTATGGTGATAACTACTGCTTTTGTGAAAAAAGGTTTTATTGAAAAATTGTTAATTCAGTGTAAGTTGTTGGAAACTGATATATGTAGCATCTCACATGAGTTGTCATTTGATATTATAAATTTATTGTTCACTATCGAGTACAATACTGAATTATATTAAACGAGTACACGGCTCTCAAATCTATATTGAACGATGCGCTAGCTGGGTATAATAAAGGTTTTGCGATAGTGTAAGAATCAAAGTGTACCAACACTGTATTGTACTCAACAATAAATAATGAACTCTTTATTTCACACGACCAAATCACTTTAGGAGAAAAAAAATGAATTTAGAATTTAATCTGCCTGCGGCAACTTAAAGCTGCACGCCTCAAGATGAGCCAGGCTATTTCAAGAAATGCAATCTTTTGAAAAATGTATTAAGATCTTAGAGAAAGTAAAAAGATTCAATACTTAATTTATTATATTAATTTACATGTTATTTGCGATTAATGACTGATTTTACCATATCAATCACTATAATTCTACTAGTTACTAAATTCTACTAGTTACTAATCCAGTAAGAGGTATTTATGTATATTTTGATCTCTTTTTGGTAATAAACGTTGATTGCAAGTGCGGTTTGAAATGTGTTATTCAACTTCACAATATTTTACTTTTAAATACATTTTCAAAAAAATCATGAAAATTAGCATGAATCTGGAGGCGTGCTGCTTTAATATACCATGCAACTTGTTCAGAGCAAAATCAACAAACACGTCCGTGTTGTGTAATCATGATCTACACAGTATACTATCTGGTCAATAAATTCTTTAATATTGTCCTTAAAATGACTGTGTTCAAATTGAAAGATGGACAAGTCCTTATAGGATATTTAACGGGGAATCAAGAATTTTTTATACTATTAAAAATACAATTACTTCGAGTACAATATGGACTGGATATGAAATATTTTGACTTGGAAAATGAAAAAGAGACTAGATAGATAACAAGATGGATCTGATAAGGAAATTTTGGACACAGAAATGAAAACACGGATAGTTAAAATACAATATGCCCTTGATACGGATTTTTTGGACTCGGAAAATGAAAACGAGGCTAAATTGATAAGATTGGATCCAATAATAATTTACGCTGGGAGATCACGCGGTGCAAAATCAAGAGAATTGCAAAATCCTTTCAATTAAAAAAAAGCCATATGATATACCGTTTTACTTTAACCATATGTATATTTCAATGTTGTAAGTTTTTTACTTTTTAAATTGCAGATTAAAATGATGCACTGAGGAAAGCATTATGTTTAATGATAAATAAAATGAATTGTATGAATGTTCCGTATGTGTGTTAAGATATATGTTAAAATTGTGATAACCATTTAATCAATTCTTTTCAATGTTATATTTTCATATTTTCTTCGATTGATATGTGTTCTTTTTTTTTTAGATTTAGAAAGCCGCATTGTAAATAAGATGTTGCAATCTTTATATGTCTTAATGTGTTACCTCCGGTGAATAAAGTTATTATTATTATAACTATTATTATTGTTGTAATTATTATTATTATTATTATTATTATTATTATTATTATTATTATTATTATTATTATTATTATTATTATTATTATTATCATCATCATCATCATAAAATGTATGTTTAATATAAGAACATTATTTTAAATGTTACAAAATACGTTTCAAACATGCTGTTGTTTTTTCTTTCTTATTTTAAGGTTAATTATTAATCATTAATACTGAGTTTTATCAGTTAAATAAAATCAACATCACTCACAGTATATCACTCACACTGTAACTAATATAGCTTTGCCGAACTTTTTGTTGGCGTAAATATATCACTTTTTTATGATTGTCCATATATAAAAATTTTGATCTGCACAAAAAAATATTTTCTGTATTTTGTTTTCGATAGCATATTTCACGATTCAAATATTTTTACTTTAAGTATAATGTTTTAAAGAGTTTAATTAATTCAGCAATGAAGCTACACTAACATAATATTCTATTTATAATAAACCTGTGAATGATGGATTTTTAAAAAAAACTTTTGTGAAACTATTTTCGTTAATTTCTTAAAATAAAACCTTTGAACAATCTATTTTCATGATGTCGTTTTCTTTTCACAAGAGTATTTCAAATAGCCTTCATACCATTGTACGGATTTTTTACGCTTAAGTAGAGAGAAAGCTCCAATTGCACCTCACTGAATACAATCTCGTTACTATATAGTGAAACATTCGACCGATGCGCAGAGTTGTAGAAAGTTTAAAATTGGTGGCTACATACCCTCAAACCTTCATGATATATGATGGATCGAAACTCAAAATTTAAAGAGAGTTGTGGGTAAAACCGTTATAATTTGATATTAAAGAAGCTCAACCGAATTCCAATAGCCTAAAATCTTTAAATTTGAATTTCTTACATAGATCAGCTGGAGAACATAGAACAGAAATATTTGCAAAAGATAATTAATATATATTTACTCAGAAATAGGCCTTCATCAAATAGATTCACATTAATCGTGAAAAAAATATTTCCAGTCCCGTCATGTAAAAAAAACTCAGTGGAATCCCTTTTATTCCAGAATGAAAAATATTTAAAACACAAGCAATAAAGAACCTGTTAATATATGTATAATAGTATACGGGCTACAGAATCAAAGAAAACTCATTTTATCAAAAAGGCTAAAGCGAGCCTAAATTATATAAGGGAGATAACTGTGTTCTAAGAAAGCATTACCAATGCAAGAGTTGTCTCCTTGGTCGATCATAGTTAATCACTATGTAAGTAAGACACAGTACCTCCTTTCGATGAGGATAGGGGACCGATTTGAGGTGAGGTTAGACAGGGTACAGGGTTGTTAAGCAAACTACGCTAAAATAACTGTGATAGAAAAAAAAACAAAAAACAAAACAAAAAACATCCCGTAACCTGAAGAGTTCTCTTTGTTACTTAAAAGCTGAATCAATGCTAAAATCATCTGCTATTAATTATATTAATTTTCTTTTTTTCAGTCATCATTATAATATGCATATTCTATGCATATTCTTAGGCAATTAGTTTAGACCAATGGAAAACTTTTGTGTTCAAGTTGCTATAAATAGCAACATTATTCATAAGATATATATGGACTTATATTAATCAAGGCCAGCAGTTGTGGGTCCATAGGTACACCATGACTATGTGTATCCGAGATTTAGATATCAAATGTTGTTTCTTCAGTGAATGAAATAACCGCACAACATATATAAATACCCCCTTAATTGACGTACAAATTGCGGGTTGTCACACCTAAGATTAATATCCACGTAAGTTGAGAATATGGTGTCAGCTTAAAACTGTCACTTTTAATCTTGTATGAAAATACAACAAATTGTTTGTAACTATTTAACTTTTGGCCATATTTGTCATGATACTCTGTTAATGGCCAAAGGTAATGTTTATTTGCCGATTTGCCAATAAAATGAAATGAAATGTCATTAAAAGAAATCCGAGTTTGATATATACGATTTTATTACTAGAGTTTTATTTCTGTAAAATATTGATGGCAAACATTCTCTCATACTCTTCAAAGTTTAAAGTGATGGGCTCGACGTAAACCTATGCTAAAATATTGTTTCATGTTTAACACGAATGCATTTCATACTTATTGGTCAAAATTGTTTCAAAAATAATTAAAAGTAATAGGGTATGAATCGCTTAAAACGTAATATATAATATAAAACATTATTTAAAACATGATGTAAAACATGATGTAAAATATGATGTAAAATATAATACGTATAAAACAAGATGTACAACATGACGTAAAAAGAAAATTCAATGTAGGAGGCCATTTGAATAAATAGAATTTCTAATTTATGTCGCAAGCTTAATATGTATGTATAAAGGGCATTACTTAAGGTTTATGCACAAGGGGTGATGATACACCATCATTTTTAAATAATTATGGTTTCCATAGCAATCTCCTCGTCAAAGTCAACTTAGATTTGCCTTAGAATTTCACTTTATCCCGTATAGTGTTTTTTTTTACAATGTTTTTATGTCGTCCAGTTCTCCCATATTTAACAATGCGTCAACAACTTTAACGCTAGAAATTTCCAACAAACAACCTCGGTAATGAGGAGCGGATCATCTATCTGCTACATGATGTTTAACAAAAACATTTTAAAGCTAAAATGGGAAGGTAAAATAGTGGTAGCTACATGGTGTTATCTAGAATGGGGAGGTAATTTTGTTATACCTTGTCACAAAGGGAAGTAATTTGGTGGTATCTTGTCCATTTGTTTTAATAGGAAGGTAATTTGGTGGTACCTTGGCCTTCAATCGCAACTCCTCGGCCCTTTCCGTCAGTCTTCGGATAAGGACCTCGAACACAATAGTATGAATACACAGAACGGATGCGGTATTTCGGTCTAACCTACGCTAAGAAACTAAACATGTAAACAAATAGTAATTTAATGCTGGGAGTTGTTTACAAGTTTATTTCCAATATATGTAGTAAAGGTTCACCTAAAATAAGTGATATCATAGGTACAAAAGCAAACAATTCATTATTTATATATTTATTATCATGGTTGTAGAAACCGAAAGTACAAAAAAACCAACCTGTTGACATTTCGTCGGATTTGTTTGAAATTGAACATCAGTGGTCATATTTAAATAACAAATTGTTGTCAGACATATTTTCAAGCAAAAGAGTACCGGAACAGGCATTAGATGTCAAATATATACATTTGTTTTACATTATCTCTGTTTCTGTTTACATCTACCACGTGGTAGAACTACTTTCAATCCGTATTGTTTCCGAGGTTAATATTATAGATAATAGCCGAGGCAGTTCCGAATGCTTGGCCTTTTCTTTAAATGGGAAGGTAATTTGGTGGTATCTTGGCTTTTGTTTAAATGGGGAGGTAATTTGGTGGCATCTTGGCCTTTTGTTTAAATGGGGAGGTAATTTGGTGGCATCATGGCATTTTGTTTAAATGGGAAGGTAATTTGGTGGCATCTTGGCCTTTTGTTTAAATGGGAAGGTAATTTGGTGGCATCTTGGCATTTTGTTTAAATGGGAAGGTAATTTGGTGGCATCTTGGCCATTTGTTTAAATGGGAGGGTATATTAGCATTTGGTTTAATTGGAAAGGTAATTTGGTGGCATCATGGCCTTTGGCAAAATTGGGAGGTAATTTAGTGGCATATTGACCTTTTGTATAAATGGGGAGATAATTTGGTGGCATCTTTGCCTTTTGTTTAAATGGGGAGGTTATTTAGTGGTTTCTTATAGTATCTTGTCACTTTGTTAACATGTATAAAATGTGAGGAAAGCTTCAAAATTTCTCATATATACATGTGTATCATGAGTAAATCATGTGTAAACGAGTTGCGGCACTTCTATATACACACAGCGAACATTTAAATATTTTACTCTTAAATCATAGTGTAGAATCTTCAAATGTTCTCATCTCAAATTACACAGAATTGAAGCTATCATAGCATATCTACACAATATAAATTCACCGTTCGTTCGTCGTTATTTCACAGGTAGGAAGAGGGTAAAGTAGCGCGCGTTCGAAACTTGCGATCAAAAAAAATCACTTAGACGCTTTTGGAGTAACTAATTAGACGTTTCATTGAAGGGTGAGTTATTTGATTTAGAAAAAGAATAAAAAATATTCACTTTTTGCAATGTCATTATTTAATTATTTTGGACATTGATACTATAATGTAGCTGTAAAGGTACGCAAATAATTAAATAAATAAAATATTTAAAAAAAAATAAAAATTGATTAAATTGTCATTGTAAAATTGTAATCCGATAAATTATATAAATATTATTAAATTTTATGTTGATATTTAAAGGAAATTAAGGCAATGTATCAATGAAACAAAATTAAGAGTTTTAAAGACAATACGTCCAAGAAATAAATAAAATACTGTTCAGGGAGATATTTAAGAAAAAAGTCGCGAGGGGAGCGGTGGCCTTGTGGTTAAGGTGTGTGCCTCTCAAACCAGGGATCATGGGTTCGAGATCTAATCGGGTCACGACCATGTTTCTTCATATTACACCAGTACTGGTTGATTTCAGGAAGTGGACTCGAAAGTGATTAATTATCAGATGGAAGAACTTGTTTCGCAATCGAGCTTCAATAAATATGTTTAAACCAAAAATATCTTAATATTTTGCGATACACTGTTATAAAATTATACAATGAAAATGTATGTAAAGCCTTCTGGTAAACGTAACACTAACGCTATTTTGGTTTTAGTGCGTTATTCTTTACATGGAAGGAATTCCTCAAATACTCCGTCCAAAGTCACCTTGACCTTGACCTTGCCTGCACCGCGGTCGACTTGAGAGTGGACCGTTAAAACAGGGTGAATGACTACGACAAATTATTTGTATATAACTTGTATTTATCCATGCATAATGAAAAGTTTGAAGTTCTATCAAAAACTTCGTGTAATGATCAATGCATAAAACATACTGGAACATTTGAGTAAAATGAAAAAAAAAAGGATTTTGCAGAACTGCATCAAATAAGAGCGTTACAGTTATCAGACGAATTTTACAAATTGTATCATTTATATATTTGTTGAAATTGTTAAAACGGTTACAGAGATCTTTTTTGCGGCGAATGAATGTTTGGATATATCAATGTTTACCTTAAAAAGTGATTTTTCTTGATAAGCCTTGCCGGAAAACTAAAATTCTTAAACAATGAGTCACGAAGGTATCCGCATGATGTTCCTGCGGTTTATATAACTCTAAGACTATAAATGTTTTATGTTGTATTTTCATCCCGAGAAAATCATATCATTAAGCCATGTTATTACAAAAGCCAGATATAAAAAAATGTTTTTTTTTTATCAATTACTGGTAGCAGAGATAGCGCGTAGACATAGGATGTAACCATAGAGTGTAGACATAGGATGTAGACATAGAGTGTATATAAGGTGAAAACATAGGGTGTAAATAAAGTGTAGAGTAGGGTGAAGATAGCTTGAATACATAGGGTAGACATAGGCTGTAGTCATAGGAAGTAGACATAGAAAGTAGACATATGGTGTATATAAGGTGTAGACATAGAGTGTAGACATATGATGTAGACATATGATGTAGACATATGATGTAGACATAGGATGTAGACATATGGTGCAGACATAGGATGTAGACATAGAATGTAGACACAATTTTCATCCTACGTTTCAAAATAATGCAATTTCTTATATCATGAAATGATTGGCGTCCCGGTAACACGAAATAATTGGTGATCTGGTGGCACGAAATAATTAGTGTTTCCGATATCATGAAAAAAATCAGTGATCCGTTAAAATGAAATACCTGATTTTCCGGTAACATGAAATAATTGGTGTTCCAAAATGTAAATAAGATCTTTCATGGAAAACTGTTAAAGCACTAGTATTTCTTTCTTATTTTACAGTTGTGCTACTTTCATAGTTGTTTTGATCTTTAGTCATTGTTTTCGTTGTTGTTGTTGCAAAAACAATGATAAAGCTAAGCAGAACTCAAATTTACGATTGATATTGAACAGAATAATTGTATTTTTGGGAGTACAAAGATTATTTTGATCTTCAGCTTCAGCTGCCTCCTTGCATTCCTAAGATACAAATCAAAACAGACAGGTTGATAGATTTATCGTCTGCTCGCTTGTTTATTGGCGGGAAAAGGTGCGCACGGTTAGAAAAAATGTTAAATTCTCTTTGCTCATGTGTAACATAATTGAAGAAAACGTAAACAGTTGTTATGTTGCAAATATCTGTCTAGAAATAGGTGAAGAATTGCGAAAACAACTGTCTCACCTGTTTTAAATGCCAGAAAATGATGAGAAATAGTCGTACACATAATGACGTGTATTGCTAGCAAGCATCAGTCAATTTTTCTTCACGTGTGAATGAAGTCATTTCACATGAATAACTTGTTCTTGCTATGTAAACAGTTTTCTAAAGCCTCATACAATTTTGCATTCTGAAGTTTCGTTAGTTTTAAACCTATTCACAACGTCAAAATATTACTTTTTCAGTTTGGTCCCTTCTGAAATGTTTAGTAAATGATTTTAGTTTACGTTTTTAACTGCACCGTCTTTTAAGAACAATTTTAATCCTAGAAAGAGGAATTTTTGAATGATTTTAGATTTAATTGTCTTTTCAGAGGCTCAAAATGCCATTCAAACCTCCAGAGCAGGCTAAATGCCCGTTATGCGGAAAGTCGGTATACGCCGCAGAAGAAAGACTTGCCGGTGGGAAGAAATGGCACAAATTCTGTTTTAAATGTGGTAAGATGTTATATAATCAAATAAAATTAAAAAAAAAAAAACGGCTCAATGAATATAGTTCCGATTGCAACAACTAAGATTGTTTAGCAATGTACGGGTATACAGATTCTTGTCCAAGAAGGGTCGTAACTCTAGCCAAGCGCATAATGTTTGCAGTTCAGGGTGTGGACCTCATAAAATTACATTATATGTACAATTATGAAGTATGTTAGGCAAACAAACCAAAAAATAGATTATAAAGAGGTAAATGTTGGAAGAAATTGTGAATGACATGGGGAAATTTCGTTAGTGAGTAGGCAATACCTGAATAGCAAAATCAGTAATTGTGCAAAAAAATGGGTTAGGGATTGTAAGAATGGTTTTGGAATTTCAAGTAACATATCTTAACATTAAAAAGATGAGATGCGCATTAAAAGAAGAAAACACATTTAAAGATCAAGGACAGTTCATACAACATAACATATACGAAATAAAACATAATTATGTGTGTGGTGTTTTTTTCGTGTTTGTTTGTTTGTTTATTTTTATTTATTTATTTATTTATTATTTCATTACGAAACTTATGTTTTGATGCATAAGAACAGTTACTGACCACGAACCAATGCGGCAAGAACAAACACGCAAGTTATGTTAAAACAATGTGATCAGGGCGGATGTTGCAGTCATAAATTGTACGATGTTTTTATTCACTTACTTTCGCATTATTTACATACAATTGTATATGTATCATTATCACGGAAGGAAGTTCACATTCCACACTGATTATTACTACACATCATTCAATCAAAGCAAATCTTCTACACACTTCACGAGAAATGAGTAATTTTGAAGAAGTTTACCTGACGGCAATTTCTTTGATAAAACAGAAATGTTCTGCTAGAAACATTGAGATTCTGACATTCCTACCACATAGCTTGGAACATCGCCAAACTGTACTATTATAATTGATAATTCGGTTAGAGATGATGTTTACTGTTTATTCTAATTTGGTTTCTTGGTGATAGAAAAAAAGCTACCAGAATACAGTAAAACTAAAAATAGTGCGACCAAAACGCATTTATTATGATTTCACAAGAACTTGATCTTTACACATCTGGTAAATGTCACATATTAAAATGAATACGAGTGAATACATATACAAATGGGGCGGGGCTTGATTGGTTGGGAGGAGTTAAGTCAGGGATTCTTTAATTCAACACCAAAACCGCGTAAACAACAGAATATACGTACATGTATATAAAAATGTATAATAACGGTGAGCAATGGACCAGTGGATATGACCCGAGAGCAGTGGGTTCGAACTTTAGTGTTGTTTTCCCCAATGATGTTTCCTCATACTAACAACTAGACTTTACTCACCCAGTAAATGTCACATACTCCATGTGATATATGGGTGAATATAAGTTAACAGAAGGGGAGGGGCTTCATTGATGTGGGAGGAGTTGAGCCGGGACTTCTTTAATACCAAAAGACACGTAAACAAAAGAATATACCTAGTATATAATAATGTATGAAAACATTGAGCTATGGCCTTATGGATATATATATATATGGCGTTTGTCTCTTAACTCGTGGACAGTGGGTTCGAACCTTGTTAAGTTCATATGACAATGTTTTCAGTAAATGACACCTATACTGATTTTAGTTCCAGCTAGGAAGCGTGCGAGAGTATATATGGATTTATATAAGTTGGAAGAACTTGTTTCACATTAACGTACATGTTCTAAGTTAATATGTTATAATTGAAGAGTAACCGTCAATCAGTATCTAAGATACCGTTCCATGTATCAAGTACGCATAATTGATAAGTGAAGATGGAAAGAAACGTGTAAACACGGTTTTCTCGCGAAAATTTAATGAGAATCTTGTCTGCTATGCCTGGACGTTATTCAGCTCCTGAATTTACGATATCTTCCATTCCAGAATTATTTTGTTACATGCATGTTTAATATGTGTTTAATTACATTACTGTAATTTTGCAACGAGCAGTTTAAGAGGCGTATTAAAATTCTTTCATGAAATAAAATCCTTGTTGGATTGATAATTTTGGGTATTATGTGGAATTAGAGAGAATTTCTGCAGATATTACGTACAATGCATTAGAGCTAAATCAATAATGTAATCAAGCAAATGTTAACTTAAAGACCCATTCAGTCCCAGAATTTTTTTAATTTTTATTTCTTTAAATCTTTTTATTTTTATTTTTGGAGTACTTTGTACAGTTTTCAATAGGTTACCCATTGAGTTACTGGTTATAGTGATTAAGTAATCTTTATGGAAGTGGCATGTTGTCTCTTTTTTGCTAAAAAGTAATTTGGTGGTCAAATTAATACTTTGTTGACATTCTGCTGCTTTTATGACAAATTATTTCACATTAAGCGCCACTGTCTTTAGGCAACAAGCATCTAATCTGCTTTAAAACCATTATTTAAATTATTATAAAATTCATGTTTGATCTATCTAAAGAAATTATAAAAAATAGGCATAAAGTACCTGCTCCCTTTCCACGCTAAATGTCTTAAAATGAACTGTTTCAATTCGGAAAAAAAATCAACAATTTTAGCGAAAATTTCAAAATAAGTACCGACTTAACAGTGTCTCTCTTTCCCTTCCTCGCATACCCCGCCCACACCCTCCTCGTCCCCACTATGTCAAGTAACAAGGAAAGAAACCAATGTTATTTCATAGAAATAAAGATTTTTGTACAATTTTAAAGGACAAGGATTGCTTCATATAATTCAACAAATATACAAAATCGAATACTACATGTAGTAAACAGAATTTTATCGTTTTCAGTGTTTTACATGACAAATCAGACGGACATATAAGTTATTTGACCGTGAAAAAATTCTTCCGATTCCCGCACAGAAGTTGGAATTAAATTAGGTTAATAAACTGAAACCAGTATTTACTTTTTTTGAAGGTCTTTGCAGCAAAATGTTGGACAGCACGACCTGTGCAGAACACGAGGGTATGATTTACTGTAAGGGCTGTCACGGAAAGAAGTTCGGACCCAAGGGGTACGGGTTTGGTCAAGGTGCTGGGGCCCTCAGCATGGAGACCGGAGAGCAATTTGGAAATACTAGCAGCGGCATGTCGTAAGCATTAACAGTTTTACAATTAACGCCTAATAGCTAATGAGACCAAATCGCTGATTGGCTGATTATGTAATGTCACCTTAGACGTGATTGGCTGCTAAAACGTCTGATTAAATTTCGATTTTAATGATTCAAGTGAATACTAATACAACAACAACAACAACAACAACAACAATAATAATAATAATAATAATAATAATAATAATAATAATAATAATAATAATAATAATAATTAATAATTATAATTAATAATTAATAATTATAATAACAACAACAATTATTATTATTATTATGATAATAATGATGATGATGATTACAAATATATGATAATTCCTTGAACAAAGAATAAATGCTAACGTTCTTGGCGATCTAAAATGAATCGTTGCATTTCTTGTTAACTAAATAACGATTTTAATGATTTATTCACGTCTGTTTCTGTTATGTTTCAAGTAACCGGCCAAATGAGGGTCATGTTGGGGGATCATGTGGAGGACCTAACGCATGTGGGCGATGTGGTCGAACAGTTTACGAAATGGAGAAAGCTAATGGAATGTCAGACGTAAGAATCGTGTTAATACTTAATTATACAATGTATTGGCTGTTGACAATGATAAGTGTATAGACCTACAGGTATACGTCACTTGTATAGATTTACAGGTAAACGTCACTTGTATATACCTACAGGTATACGTCACTTGAATAGACCTACATGTATGAATGACTTGTATAGAACTGCAGGTATACATCACTTGTATATACCTACAGGTATACGTCACATTTACCTGCATGTATACGTCACTTGTATAAGTCTACCTACAAGTATACGTTACTTGCATATGCTTTCAGAGTCTCGTTCAACTTTATATGCTCATTATTGTGACAACATCTAAGACACCATGCATTATCTTAGAATTTCAGGAATTAAATCATGGTTATCACAGAAACAAACCGCAAGTCCATCTAAAAAAATTAAATGCCATTGTTGATTTACGTTGATATATGTACATACATTTTTGTTTCATTTAAAACCATACAGTATATCTGCAATGAATGGCACAGAACAAAATTCAAAGTTCACCACCACATACAATTTCAAGGCATATTTAGCTATTTTGGTATAGTTTTATCAAACTCTGGACCAAGGACGCTTCGTTCGGACTACAATCTCTTGTATATCAAGAAATCTAACCAATATTTATATATATAACATTTATAATTTTTCAGCCTTGGCATAAATCATGCTGTAGCTGTAAGGTGTGCAATAAGAAGTTAGACCCTAGTGCACTAAACCGGCACGAGAAAGAAATATACTGTAAAGGTATATAACAAAGAATTTTCTTAAAATATTTTCTGGCTATTTTACCGACTGGCAACGGCATTTATTATCTTTTATTTTAAAAAATACTACGAATAGCTTTGTTGCAGAAACAATATACTATAATAACGTGAAAAATCACGTGAGAAATAACGTGTGAAATAATGAGTGAAATAACGCGAGAAATAACGAGAAAATATTTGATTCAATATACCATAGGTGATTATTAGACACAGTTTGAATCAGTTGATATACTGACTAACATGATTTAATCATTATGAAGTTCAATATCAAAAATAAACAATTTCTTGACTATGATTATAAATCATATACATGTATTATCAAACTATGGAACGGCGCATTTGTCTTCTCTAGTGTATAGTCAACACGCACACATACACAACGCAGAAGTGCTTTGCCATACATTAATTTTGATGAAAGCGTCTGGTGAGAAAGAATAGTAAATCAGCTCTATTTCTAAAAGTGAACATAACAGTCACTCAATCTTTCTCTCTTGAATACATTTCAGGATGTTACGCAAAGAATTTCGGCACTTCCGGTTACGGTTTTGGAATGGGCGCTGGGTGTTTGTCAACCGGAACTTAGAAAGTTCAATACAAGATTGCCGTCTGCAGATATGTTGTGAATTTGCTTTCGTATGAGCACGTGCAAATAGTGCTGTATGAATATCAAACAAATAATGAATTATATCCTAACTTATTGATAAGAGCGTGGCAAGATATCGAACAGTCTTGTTTTCAGTTAGTGCTTAAAATCAGTATATATTGTGAGCTTTTTATGTCTTTGTATATTTGCGATTAATGGACTTTAAATATAATGTGTAGAACGTTTTATTAGCGTTGTATGACTTTGAATTGCCTTTTGCGAAAATAGAAATTTTACTTCGTGTTGTAGCGAAGGTTACACTTTTATAAATATCTTATGATTTGAATGGTTCATGCTTAAAACATAGAAATATATGCTTCATCTGAGTCATCTAAACGCTTATAAGTGCATATACAGACTTGCAAAACACGAAAAGTGTAAAAACAATACGGAAAGGGTAATTAAAAATTTTCATTGATTAAAAAGACCCAGACGAATTATTACACTATTTTCTATTAAATATAAAGTATGCACATTATTTACTTAAACTTATATTAAGTTTTATAAACATTGCTGAAATAAATAATGTCATTTGCTTAAATTATATCTTACATTTTATCATTAAGAATTTAAAAATGCACGAATTTTACGCGGTTGTCATTCATTAAATAGAGCTTTTGTCTAGTTATGTATACATTTATTTATAGTAACTGTTGCATTTTGTAAATAAATTGCTGAATAAATTTGCTTTCACTATTTGTAATGTATTTCTGTTTATTGCAATAAATCTTCTTCTATGTTAAGATTTCTTGTTACGCTAATTCAGTCTACTTTCAAGTAAATTTATCCGTTAACAGGGGAGATAAATCGATGAAATTCTTACCTTGCTATGAATCCGTACTGTAGCAGTTGTCTCCCATTGATTAAATAATTTTATGCTTTCCATCTCTGTTCATAAATGAAGAAAAGATTACATATTTTCACTGCATCACATGAAAAAAATAATTTGAAATTACAATTTTACACACACATTTGTTTGGTATTTTCATATCATGTAATGTAAAATACTAATGCCTAAGGGGTAACACTGAGATTTTTTTCTTGTTGCAACATCTTTATTTGGCCATTCCGTAGGAAAAGAAAGCTGGTCTGAAACAAAAAATAGCCTGAAAGTATTCATATGATATTCAGGGGACCTAAACGATGTTAAAGTTATAAAAATGGCTCTCTTGACCACTCACTACTCTATTTTGGTTACTTGTCGCCGATACAAAATGATTCAATCAGAACATCTCGGCTATTATTTATAATTATCCGAAGTTTGATGGAAAGGAAAGGGCCGCGAAGATGCGACTACTGTTCTTTTCCGGCGAGGAGATATACATGTACTTGCTTTTACGACATCACAGAAATATACGTAATGGTGCAAAGGTGCTTGTTGTATTGATTTAACCTAAAATCTAATTTCTTTTAATAGGTCCCGTAACTCATTTTTATGGTTTTATATCATAAATATAATGCTCAAATTAAGATTTATCAATATTGTAGGTTCCAAAAAGCATTATTTATAAAGATATTACCGAATTTAACATTTCATGTAAATAAAGGCTGGTAATTAGAAATTTATTTTCTATAAAGTCTAAGTGATTTTTTTCAATGAGAAATGAATGCATATATTTTAATTATTACATATCATGTGCACAGATATTTGCAGTACATATTCTTCAATGTTTGAAAATTGTTTTATAAACATAATTATATACATATATAAAATTTCACTTAAGTGTGGGAACAACCTCAATTACAACCTACAGCTAGATCTTTAAACATATTTTCAGTCAAATCAATGCGACTAGCACATCTGCGTGAAGACAGCAAAAAGCCGACCTTATTTAGAAAAAAACCCCATCATTTTTAAAGGGATGGGATGATGACACAACTGGGCAAGTCTTTCCTTTTAAACGGAAACTTTATTTAGAATTTCGAAAGAAATGATTTAGACTAATTGAAATTTATACTGTCTGATATTTGAATATTTCATTTTTTAAAAACAAACTGGTAAAAAATGCCTTGTACGGCCATTATATATTTTATAAGGGTTTCCGAATATTATCATTCAAGCACTTTTCGGGACTGTCGGGGACATATACGTACAGGCAGTATTTGGAACGACAATAACCAGCCCTTTGCTAAGAATTATTATCATTATTATTATTGATTAATAGCCGAGATGTTCCGATAGGACAATAGCCTAAAAAGCAATACGTTGAATGATTTAAACTAAATTCAACTTGAACAGAAAATGTTCTTTTCCCAGTAATAATAGGTCTAGACGGCAATTTATAAAACGAAAACAGCATAATAATTTGTAGAAATATCAGTACATAGTAATTAAAGACTCTCAATATGCATATGACATACATTGAAGAAAATAATAGTTTGCATGCATTGCTCCTTCAAAAAATGACTGACAGCAATTTATATTTACCCCCACCCAGCCAAAATCACACCTAAAAAATACCAATATGGGCAATCTTCATGAAGGTGCAGCATACTCCAGAATCCGCCCGATTCCTTTAAAAATATCAGTAACACGCAGTGCAAGCTATAGCATTTTCAGAAATGACAAATAAAGTGTCTGTCATACGTTTAGATTTTTCACAAAATTTATCTGAAATTTCTTACTTGTTTGGCGCCAACTGTCAAAGCTTGATTTTTAACTTTTTCACCTCCATTCGGAGAGTCAGAAATACATACAAAGCTACCAAAATGCTTAGTTTCGGGTAAAAACCCAAAAATATATCTCATTTCCTACACACAAACAAGAAAGAATTACAATGACAGAGAAATATCAGAAGTTATCAGTACCTTCAAAACACCATGTCTGAGTTATTAAAAAATTTGACCGGGGCCATCATACGAATATGTCCCCTGCCCCCTAATACATGTAATATTTATATGTTGTGTGTATTGGATCGAACTGGTGTAAATGTATGTGTGCATATTTATACAACTATAATTATCATTATCTATAAGTGCATTATGACACGCGCGACTCCAGAAGGGGGAGGGGCGGTGGTGTAAGGCGGACATGACCCTATGGGATTTGACACGTATGTCGAACGCCTATTAAAGTTGGATTAGCGAAAATCAGAAAAAAATCTAGTAATAAAAAACAAAAACAAAAAAACAGGAAAATTTTGACTTTTGTCCCACATCTCTAGAGATAAGCAAAATATCCTGCCTTAATGTTTGTTACCCATTATCGAAAGTTTGCGACCCATCTGATAAAATCCAGGATCCGCGCCTGTTTTATGTAACCATAAACTGATAAAATGGTGTGTTACTAATTCTCGTGATGAAAATATGACCTACATATATTAACATTTGTGTAAACTCTTTATCACGTGTGGTATTTGACAGTGGTAATGTCGATTTAACCAGGTAAATGATATTTTGTTTTAAAAATACATGCAGTTCATTGTTTTTCCTTGTTTGTTTGTAACGTTTTGATCAAAATCAGGGGAGAGGCGTGGTATATAGAATATATTTCACTTATACATGAGGAGACTTAAGTCATTAAAGGCAATTCAAAGGGGAGGCGTGGATTATAGAAAATATTTCAGGCCTAAGTCATTAAATTCAAATCAAAGGGACGGCGTAGCATATAGAATATATTTCACTTAAACATGAGTAGGCATAAGTCATTAAATGCAATTCAAAGGGGAGGCGTGGATTATAGAATATATTTCAGGCCTAAGTCATTAAATTCAAATCAAAGGAGAGGCGTGGATTATAGAATATATTTCACTTATACATGAGAAGGCCTAAGTCATTAAAGGCAATTCAAAGGGGAGGCGTGGATTATAGAATATATTTCAGGCCTAAGTCATTAAATTCAAATCAAAGGAGAGGCGTGGATTATAGAATATATTTCACTTAAACATGAGAAGGCCTAAGTCATTAAAGGCAATTCAAAGGGGAGGCGTTGATTATAGAATATATTTCAGGCCTAAGTCATTAAATTCAAATCAAAGGAGAGGCGTGGATTATAGAATATATTTCACTTAAACATGAGAAGGCCTAAGTCATTAAAGGCAATTCAAAGGGGAGGCGTGGATTATAGAATATATTTCAGGCCTAAGTCATTAAATTCAAATCAAAGGAGAGGCGTGGATTATAGAATATATTTCATCTAAACATAAGCAGGCCTAAGTCATTAAATTCAAATCAAAGGAGAGGCGTGATATATAGAATATATTTTCACTTATACACGAGTAGGCCTAAGTCATTAAATGCAAATCAAAGGAGAGGCTTGGTATATAGAATATATTTCACTTATACATGTGTAGGCCTAAGTCTTTAAAGGCTTGGTTGGTTCCATCTTGGATAATGACAACGAATTTTCATTTCAGAATACAAATAGTAAGAATGGCCAATATCACAATTGAAACATCTGATGGAAGAAAAGGCGAATTTATAACGGCAAATGGCTTAGTTTATTCGTATGTATTTCATTGCTTAATTGTAAGCTTAGTGGGTGCCTTAAAAAGTAGTTCTTTGAGATAGCTAGCTATAAAGTGAGCCCATTGGCACCAGAGCTTCAAGTTACTGTCAGTTAATAATTTGGTTTTATAAATACAAATGATGACATAAAATAGTAAAATCACCAAAACAACGTTCCCGCTTTTTGTTCCTTTCTATAAATCTATTGTACCGAGATAGACAAGAACAAAAACTTTATTTTGCGGTTTGTATATAAAAGACAACATTGAAGTAAAATGACTTTTATGGTTAAAAAGATTGTAGGAAATGGAAAAGACATTGAAGCTCTGGTGCCAGTGGGCGAGCCCAGTAAATTTTAACCAGGCCATACTTTGATACATCCATAGAGAACAACCAAGCTGCCGACCGTGTCTGTTTGCTAAATTTAGTATCATTAAATTATTTAAATGTACATAAAGAATCAACAAGTTAAAACTCAAAACATACGTGTATCAACTATCCAAATATCAAGCTAACGATAGATTGATGAATTGAATACCGCTGAAACGCTGTTGGTTGGAGGGGGAGGGGCGTGGTTTGAGAGATGATGTAATCTACATTATCTCTCATTTTACTAACTATCTGTGTTGTTGTCAACGCTCTCTATGGATTTCCCTTCCCCGCAGTTTCAAAATGTCCTAGATTCTATTCTACAAAAAAATAATGGATGACACAATCCTGATTATATCTATATTTATACACAGGAAGGAACAGAGAAAGCATTTCAAGGATGGAGATTTGAAATCTCACATTGAACGTATGCGAGACTTGACAATACGACCAGACGATGTATTCTTAGCAACGTATCCAAAGTCAGGTAAGTAACGCAGAGTCTGATATATTTCCTTTTTCTCGTATACATTGTACATGTCTTAGCAACGTACCTAAAGTCAGGTAAGTAACGCAAAGTCTTCTATTTTTCATCTCTCTAAATCTACACTGTGTTTATGTCTCAATAACAAAATCAGGCATAACAAATAATCATTTACTTCAAAATCTGAATTCCAGACAACGCGTCATATTTCACTACTATTGAAATGATTGTCGTTAGTAAGCGTTCTAAGTATCTTATCATTATCCAGGAAAACTTGCATATACAATTTTGTAAGAAAATGTATTATGAGTCAAAAAACATAGACAAATTTAATTTGTTTAGAGACATTCACCCTGAATGCTATGGGGACAAAGAATAACTTTATTTTTCTTTGTCAAAGAGATGCTTTACCTTCGTCTACCTATGTTCAGTAGGTAAGAGCATAAATTTTGATTTTGCGGGAATCACGCATCGTGTATATAAGCTGTAATCTCATCTTATCAAAGAACAGACTGTGAATGTTCTTGACCCCATTTTGTTGACTTAGCAGTACTTTTGATAACTGTGCCTCGTTATTTAGCAGCATTATGTTATGTGAACTCCAGCCGCCGAGAAACAGCTGGTTCCCGTGTCCAGCACAAACTGCAAGTGGATTATTCATGTGCTTATGTGTAAATATCTTTGAAACATCGCCATTTTCGTCCATTATGAGTAAGCCGTTATGACAGTCAGTGACGTAAAGCCGGGAACCATATATTGCAATGTGTCCCAGCTGAGAAAAATGCTGATCACACCGGAAGCTTTGAAGTTCACCGGAAATGCTGTAGACAGCGATGTGACTCTTGGTGTCTTTGTCTGTTTTCCATTCACCACATGCAACATATATTAGCCCGTTTGCGTACGCAATACCACGACATTGTGATTGAGTGTGAAAAGAAGAAGTCAGATGCACTTCATTTTCGGCTGAAACACAATGCACTTCTTTCAGTTTCGGAAACGAGATGGCGACGGTTGTAGAATCAATGGCACACATACCAAAGGGTTGGCCAGGCAGCTCGATGCGTTGTACGATGTTATAATCCTCATCTAAATGCATTAGACTTTCATTTTGCCAATCACAAAGTAACTTCGAACCATCTTCAAGGGAACATATTCCACTGTAAGTGGGCAAAGATTTTTCTGCGATCGACTTGATTGAAACAACATTTATTAGTTCCCCGTTACATTCAGGTATGTTATCAACTATTTCACCAAACATTGCCAAATCAAGAAGCCTATTTACTTCTCTGTTTGGTAGAAAGTAAATGTTCCTACCAGTTTTAGTCTCAATAAGTTTCGCAACTTTTTCTGATTCTTCAATGCATTTATTCGCTATTCTCGTTTGTACAAACAACGAAGCGACATTGTCTGTTTCACTCAACTTCTCCAAGTTTTCTTTCTGGTGTTTAATCTGTGCTATGACGTCATCCAAATCGTTTACATCAGTATCAATAACAGCTTTCCATTGTGTACTTCTCCTGTTCAATTGCCATTATTAATGTATTCTCAAGATTACTAAAGTGCTTCTCGACTCGTTTCTTCATATACTTTACTTCTTCGATTATATCTTTCTTCGAACATTCGAATATTTCGCTGTGTTTAAGTCTTGCTAGCTTTAGTTTCGCAGTATTCATTCGGCATACATCAAGTTTATCAAATATGTCCTTAAAATTATGTTTGTCGTCTGCGAAATTCTTGACGACGTTTGGCAAATACACCATTCCCTTACACCCGCTGTAAGTAAAATGAAAATAATAACACAGTGGACACAATGAGCAAAATCTAACACCTACAGTAATGTTTTGAAAATATGGGAACGAACAAGAGCTACTTTAGCTACATTCTCTACACACGATGAGATAATAGCAGTTGTAAATGGACATGTATTTCTAAGAAAATTAACAGTGTCTTGTTTTTTTTTCCACTGTTTTCACATAGAAAGTCAAGTATAAATTCACGATTATAGTCCTACATGTACTTTATTCTTTTCACTGAATAGGTAGGTTATCGAATGAGGGTTGCCAAGTTATAAGTTGAAAAGAATTAGTCTAGAAATACCTGTGATAAATGACTGCGCATGCAGCACAACAAACTTCCTCATGGATCTCACAGTACATGTCAAGAAGTTTTCCGATATGGGCGTCACATGTCTGCACTGGTATGACGTCACTCGGTACAACGTCACTTGGTACGACGTTACTCTTGTATCGTTTTGCTTCAGTTTTATCCACGACGCGATGATTTTTCATCAAGCCAAACCTATTGTGCTGCTTTATACAGTTTTCGCATAAATAATTCTTACAGTCCACACAATATTTCTTCGCTTGTATATTTCGCTTTTCTTTTGTACACGGTGTACACGTAAAATCATAGTACTCGTCAGAAGCGCTAAGATTCTCTTCGAGAAGTTTATCCTCCGTTAGTTGGCTTGCTGTATCCATTGTCAAAATGAGTACTGTAACTGGCCGACAATATTTATTTCAGCAGGATCATCATTTCTAATTTCCTGTTTATCGGAAATGTCCACTTCAAACTATGAGTGGATTAATGATTCGGCAATCATCTTGTCTACATACACTTAACAAATCTTATAAGTGTGCACCATTTATGTCCTTATAACTTTCTCGTTTATCAATACATTTCTACAAAATGTTGCGTTCTGACTATTGCCTGCATTTCCACACTTTTCCCGTGTTCAGGCATGTCAATTTTAACTATGAGGTGCGTTCAACCATGAACGAACGAAATTCACAAAATGCACGAAAAATTGTGAGAATGGGTGAAATAAAATTGCACATGATATTCTCGGATACGACAGAGATCGACATATCAGAAAAACACCACATGGGTAGATTATCTATACAACAGCGTTGCATAGCCCTAGGATTGGTCAACGCTTGTGTACACCAAACAGAGGTTGGTAACAACATTTATTTGTTTAAATGATTATTTTAATTCCTTTGCATTATAAAAGCCGAATATCATTTAAATTCAGTTTCTACCTAAGACGAACATAAATGTACTGTACTACATGTCTGTTTCATTTGAAGGTTGCGCCTCGAATGGGTGTACACCGAAATACTTTAAAAAGGCTAATCATTGAGTACAGAGCAACTTCATCGTTGGTAACCTTCCTCACCGATACAACGGTATGCAACATCGATGTGACGATGCTACAAGGCTGTAATACACAGTCAGGGTGGGCACATACGGTATCAAGACATCATTTTGCAACATCGACTTTTGACATGCATTCACATATTTTAGAAATTAAATCTTAAATTTGTATCTTGAATGAAAAATACTTAATAAAAATGATAACATGTCTCTTTTCTGTATTTAATGAAAATTTCAGCATGATCGGGCAAATATTGATACACCTATGAAACCATTTATAAATGCACACTTATAAGATTTGTTAAGTGTATAAATAATATCGTTTAGATAACAAGTAGACATGTACCATAGCAATGGATCTAAACAATTAAATTCCAAGTTTTCAGACAGAACAAAATAAAACGCCTTAGTTTAGTTTATACTAATTTATTTTAGTTCGATTGTGTTGGAAGCTTATAGCTTATTTAAACACTCTCGAATCCGTTCCTGGAACCAGCCAGTAACAAAGCAATTAAACAAAGGCTCAAGGAAACAACGGCTTGCCCCTGACCGGGTTTGAACCCACGCGGTCATTAATCCGATTACTATATTTCGACGCGTTAACCGCTAGGCTTCGTCGCCACTCTAGAATTCAACAGATCCTCGTCCGTCGATACATTATAGATAGAACGGGATTGAAAGTTTTAGAAAATTATCAATGCAATCAATCGTTATATTTTAACAAATTGCATTTAGCAGTAAGCCTTATTTCCTGTGAATTAAGTATCAAATAAAATTTGTCAAGAGCGGCGCAGCGTACGGTCATATCAATTGCGCACATAGATAAACTAACACTTTGTAATAGAATATAATAATATAATATAATGTTACATAATTGTTATGATTAAATTATTAAAGATGGTTTTATTTGGTTGATATATGATATAACATTATTACAAACGCATAATAAATTAAAAGTTAAGCTTTTGTTGTTGTTGTTTGGCTTTACTTTGTACCAACACTGTGCTGGTCAAACGGCGACTTCCCAACTTTACTGTACTTTACAATACCTCCATGACCTCAGGTGTCTCTCCGTTGTAAGTTCAGGTACGATTTGGCACCCGAGTTTCGTAAGCTAGCTGGATAGCATCATCACGTGGCAGAATCCAAAGTCCCTGGCACGATTTGAACGTACAACAATTGGTTACACAAAGTGTATTTACAAACCACTAATCTCTGTTGTTTTTTTAAAGATCTGTTAGTAGTTTTTGTTGGAGTTGCGGGTATCAAACTCGCGACTCCTAGACTTGAAGACATACATGACTACCGCGTGACCGTGTGCTGCGCTCTCAATTCGTTAAATACTTATAATTATGCTTCACTATACAGTCAAACCTGTGGTTAAGACCACCTTCGAATAAAACCACCCTGTCAATAAAAACCATTCTATGACAAACCTTCATTAATATAAATACAACAAATTCAATACAATAAACTCCGAATAAAGACCACTTGTATATAAAGGCCATGTATGGTTTCTCCTTTGGATATCTTTTATTCACAGGTTTATCTGTACAGAATTATCGTTGTGTACCTTAACTAATGACCATTATCACTTCTGTCCAAGTTTTATTAACTTGAATATTATTAAGCAGGTTATAAATTTCAAATGCCATTTAAGGAAAACCCGTGCATTTACAGGTACACACTGGGTATGGGAGATACTTATGATGTTACGAGGAGGGAAGGCCGAGTACGAGACAAACCCAAAAGAAGCAGTCTTTCTAGATTTTAAAGACGTAGATGTCATAGATAAAGTGACGTCACCGAGAGTTTTGAATTGTCACTGGCCGTGTAAACTTATTCCCAAGGGAATTTTTGAGAAAAAGATCAAAATAGTTCACGTGCAAAGAAATCCGAAAGATATGGCAGTGTCTTTATTTCATCACCATCATAGTTTAGGAGGAAGGCCGTTTACAGAAAGTTTTCAGGATTATCTACCCATGGTTCTAGGGAAGTATGGAATTTGTAAGTACAGATTTAGTTACACACGTCAATTAGTAAAACGAACATATTACATAATGTTCAAAACTTTGGTATCATATGACATGTAATTTCAATGCAATTAAATTCAAGCATGCCTCAATATTTGAAAAATGTCCTCACTTTCCGTTCTTATTAATATCAAATAAGCGCTGGAATGATTGGGAGCAAGGAAAAGCAAACGTGTTAATCGAACGCTTGAAACATGAGAAATACGGACAATTGCGGACATAGTCGACTTCAAATGAATTATTGATATACTTTTTGAGTTGAACTTTTGGGACATACTTTTACCCCATTTTTTCTTAGAACATAGGCATTTCAAACACTGTCCCCTTGTACGATAAAAACGTTTAAAAGTGCGACCGTTGATAAGACGGGGCCCTGGACTTTATCTAAGCATGCTCTTTCCTTCCAGACCAGTTTTATCCATGGTTTAAATACATCAAGGAGTGGGAGCGTTTTACAAAAGCAAACCCTGAACAAATATTAAACCTTTACTACGAGGACATCAAAGAGGTACAGTAAAACCTTCAAAAAACAGCCACTCTTTTACCCGGCTGTATCTTTTGTCCAGGTTGATCATTGTTAATAATAATTGTTATGTTTACATTTAAATGAGGAAAAAAGATGAATGGCAGGAAATAGAGTTAAAAAACCACTATCATTTACTTTAAGGTTGCATATTGCATTTAAAAGTAATTTAGAGAGAAGTACGGTATTTGCAGGCATTATTCAATATAATAGGAATTTAGTAGCCCGATATCTTTTTTTTTCTTCCATCGTCATTGCAAAAATAAACTTTGTCCTTTAAGCTGATAAAAACAGTCAAATGAAAATGGTTGCCCGTAAACCGTTACAGTATTCATTTCAAGTATTCATTGCGGCTTTAATTTTTCGAACAAAATATTTTTCGTCTTCAGAATTTCCTTTGTCATTCAAAATCATTTCCTAATGTTGTTTTAAACGTCTTCAGAACCCTGTCAGAGAAATTAGGAAAATAGATGAGTTTCTTGGAACCAATCGTTCTAGTGACTTAATTCAACAGATTGCGCATGCGTGCCACTTCGATAACCTGAAACAAGCTGACCTTGACATTAAAGTTAAGGAAGGAATAACGAATCACAGGAAACCTTCAATGATGTACAGAAAAGGTTCGTAACTTAACTTATAATTTTTAAAACTTTTTCTGAAGAATATAACATTTTATTGATATCAGTATAATTCAATTACTTCTTTCAGAAATATGTAGATCTACTTTATAGGTATACTTCACAATGACGTTTTGTTTGTTTGGTTTTACGTCGCACAACATAAGTTAGGTCATATGGCGACGAATCAGAAAAAAAAAAGATTTTGGCTAACCTCGAGCGTTCAAACTTAAAGCAACACCAGGGGTTAAGAGATGTATAGACTCCAGTAATTTGAACTCATTTATTCGCCACTTACGATCACGCAAGGATAAACGATTGCTGTAATTCTGATGTCTTAACACTTAAACAAATATTGGACTGCTAAACATCGCCAGTTTCCACGCAGTGATCTTCGGTATGGTATTGATCAAGGGAAGTAACCGCTGCGGGGAGCGGGGAACAAACTCCAACGCAGTTGTCTCCCTTCGCTTCGCTAATCGAGTGATTACGAGTACTGATAAGGGGAGATCACTGCGTACGAGATTGGGAGTTTGAAACTACAAGTGACTGTGTAATGATTTATTTTCAAATGCCATTGTAATGAGTGAAACATTAATCGGGTTATTTTCTATCATTACAGGGCAGGTTGGTGACTGGAAGAATAATTTTACAGTTGCCCAAAATGCTGACATGGATGAATGGTTACAGGATAATTTCGTAGAAACAGACATTAAATTCAGATATACCATCTAACATTACATATCATACTGTGTAATAACAAAGATGTAGATAACTCATGTATTCCTATGTCTCTGGTAATAATAAAGTATTCTTAAATCATGTTTGCAGCAACAATTATTCTTAGCGTATAAAAAACATAAAAACACTAAGCAATTTAAACATTTAATTTCTTAACAAACACTAAAAACAAAGCAACAATAAATTGGGCACAACAATATTTTTTTTTCTTCAATCAATTACATAAGTCACATGTATTCATGTCGACAAGTAACAATATACTTACATACATTATACATACATCTTGTTCAATAGTCAATATATCTAATTTAACTTATTCCTACCTACTCGGAAAATTGTATCATAACTTATATGTACAGATCAATTTAACTACATGAAGGGTTTTAAAAAATAAATTGTCAGCACCTGTATTTCCTATACAAGTGATATTAAGTCTCCTTGAACTTCCCCACAGTGTATTATGGTTGCCTAGCAGGGACAGGACCCGTTAGTGCCCTAAGAATTATAACACAACTACTGGCCACGCCCCTGCTACAAAAACATACAACATATACAACTTTGTGGTAATTAACATGATCGAAAAACGAAAACCTTTAAAGGTCCACTTCTTGGTAAAATTATATTGCAGACTTGGTGTGATTTGATTCACACATTCATGAATTGATTCACACATTCAGCATACAATAACACCTATACTTACCCTTAAATAACAAATGATAATGCCCTGTACCCTTCACCTGCAGAAATTCTGTAATGGAATAGCCGGGTTAAACTTGGAACATTCCATGAACCATACAAAGTACAAGGGGTTACACTATCAAAACACATGTACAATAAATTGAGCCACTTACAGTAAACAGCCTGATCAGAAAGAACAGGTGAGCATTTTATGAATATTCCTAAGTTTAGCATATCGTGGTAGATTTACATTAGTTGCGTTCCACTAAACAGACCATGAAATATACGCCAGCAATAAGTGAGCTTAACTTCATGTTTAAACTTACGCCAATGCGTAAATAAGTTTAGTGAAGCCCGAATAAATACATAAGTTCAGCTTATGTTAAGTTACGTTCAAACTCGAGTAACGATATCATAAGTACATTAGTGAAACGCACCACTGCAATGCAAGCTGGCCTGGCTCTATACTGGTCACAATAGCTAGTCACGTTCAGTTCCAGCGAGGTAACCACTTATCAATATGATTATAACATAACATCTATAAAAAATGCCATACCTAATCTGACTATAATCCTGTTTCTATTTTGTGGTGCAAAATGTTACAAAACTGTTTTAATTTACACTCAGGAAAAACTGTTCTGTCCCAAACAATTTGACATCCACAGTGCTGGATTTTTTTATGCCTGTATGTGAATAAATATCCAGCTACTGATAAAAACACCACTGGTATCAAAAAATAAATTCATCCATAATTAGAAAAACATGACATGAAACCAAATGGCTAACGGAGAAATACATGTATGAAATATAAGGATTAAATTCATAACTACCAAAGTGACTTTCAACACTTAGCCACTGAGTAATATGAAATATACAGAAATTATCAAAATTTATCAAAATCCCAGGAATGTAGAAGAGTTGCCATTTGATTTGCATTAATGAACACATTGATGTGATGTCTATTTACAAAGAAACTAAAAGAAACAAGCCATTTTAACATAATTTTTGATTTGTGACACCTCTTTTTTTGTTAATTTGGGTTTTAAAAATTATCCTAAACACCGACAAAGTATTTTTGACTCCATTTGACAAGCAATTTTCAGCCCCTTTCACTTGGTAAAGGAAAGACCTCAGGTTTTTTGCCCTTCCAGCCGCAATAATTTCAAGCCAAAGGAAAACCCCGAGCCACTAATTTTACTTAAATCACCGAAACGTTTCATAAGCTTACCTGCAAGCAATTACTTTTTCCTCACCCCTTGAAAGTAAATCAAAGACTCAACCCCGTGGGTCCCTGGGGACCCAATCAACCCACAGAACGAGTTTAATCGGGCCAAAATTGTGATTTGAAAGATCAAACCGACCCTATAACCAAAACTCGGCGCCAAACGGATGCAGCCCATTTGACCTCTAAATCACCTTGACATGCCAGTTTTAACAAAATATTTGATCTTGTAGTAATCTTTACTTATGGATGAATTTGACCTTGCAAGGTGAGTTTTTGTATGACCTTTACATGTGATCTTGACCTTTAGATAATAAGCCAAGTAATGTCATTTTTAAAGTGACATTAGCCTAGGAAGTAAATTGTCTTTTGATTAAACCTTAAACCCAACCCCTCGCAAAAAGTAACCATGGTCTCTAGACCTACTCAAGTGAACCATTGCTTAATGCAACATGACACCTGTCCATTGCAAAATTTGTAAAAATTTATTACTAAGTTTAGGTTAGCCCCAAAATATATATATTCAGTTCTTACAACATACATGAATATTTTTTAAGATTTCATAAGAAACAATTATCCCATCATGTTTAATAAGCCAAATTCCTTTGAAAATACAGTACACATTAATATTAAAATATATTTTTAAAGGAACTCCACTGAAGGCCAGAGGTCTAAAAACATAAAAATTGAAATTCTGAAAAATATCAAAAGAACCACTTCAAATGGAAAATTCGACAAGGATAACAAAGAAATGTACTCAAAATTATACTGAAAAACAATTTTCTTGGTGTGCAATTTTTAGCGCGCCAATCTGAGTGAAAAGCATTGCAACGCTTTTCATTTTTGTGTCATTTTTCACAATAAAAATGATTTTTCTTGAAAAAAAAACAGGGTGAGGGAATTAGCTGAAGATTTGCCAGAGCTACATCAAATAGTACACAAATCTCGATGAAATATATCTGATCCTGGCATGTTAAACAAAAAAAACAAACAAAAAAACTCAGTGGAAGTCCCTTTAAACAAAACAAACTACATGTCTGTTGGCAATCCATTTATAGGTGGCATAAACTTGACCATTTTTGCTGCCATAGTTTAAACTTCATTGACCAAATACCTGAATTAAAGAATAATAATTAATATCAAAGTTCTACAAGAAAATAGACATAAATATTTTTAACAAACTTAACAGCTGACTTTTCTATACTTTATTTTTTCTGGCTAAGATTTTGGCATTTAAATCAATTCATTTCCCTGAAATTAATATTCTGTAAGACAAAAAAATACCCTTTTATTGTAACCAAAATTAAACTACAACCTGATTTTCAACAGTGAAACAAATGGATCTTTTACACTTGTACTTTATCAATGAAACGATTAAATGATAAAGGGAAGTAACTGTGTTGCAAAATTTTGCAACATATTGGGTAGGTAATGTCCTTTTATAAAATATAAGATTTTTTTTTTTGGATAAAATATGGGAAAACTTTATATGGAAATATGAAATGTGCACGTGAAAAGTTACATTAAATGTACGGATGAGGTGAAGAAACAAAACAAATATAGAATAATCAGTTATACTGAAATTCAAATATTTCTCTAATGCTGAGGGTAAAGTTAGCACCACTATTACCATAGCAACCATCCTCATTTATGAAAACAAGCATTTCATTTTTACACAGAACTTAAAAACAAACAAAAAAACTTCTCCAGTAAGTTTTAACATTACAACCTTGAAGATTCACAATTAAAAAATTAAAATTACAAAAAAAAAAAAATATATATATAAAGACCTATTGATTTCTTTGAGAAAAAAAGAAAAGAAATAAAAAAGTTAAACAGTCAACAAATGCAGGCTTGCCATTGGTTAAATTCAAATCTGAGCTCTATCTCAGCCAATCAAATGTACTTATTTCTAGAATGGTTCAACAAAATGATAAATGCAACTTTAATGTATGTCTGTGCCACTGAACAACATCTGACCACTAAACTACTTTACTATGAAATGAAACTTTGTGTGAACATTGTGCCAAAATATATCTCATATCACAAAAATGTTAAATTAATTTCTATAAATGGGTGGGGAACTGGGGAAACAAACATAAAGCCCACTGTTAAACAGTGAACAGTTCGCAGCAACGATAATGTGACAGTGGACAAAATTTGAATACGAGAAATGACCTAATGCTTTTTTAGTTGGATAAAAAAAATCTTGGCGATATTTTGTATAACATAAAATATGTTCAAAAGATGCTTCTTTAATAACTTGACTTAGACATTAGTTATTTGATAAGTCTCATAACAATTTTGTTAAACTTTTCTTACTAGCAAAACACATGTATTTCTATATACACTGTGTACCTACTCAACCCCTCCCCCCATTTATTATTTTCATTAAAGTTTTACCCAAACTTCAAGCATGTTTATAAATTTCAACTTTCAAATAATTCCTTTGATATCAATCAACGGCAAACAAAAGAAATGCTTTTCCAAACTCTACAACAAGTTACATATAGACCCGTTCATGACTAAAATTCAACCAACTGGTTAGCTTTCAAGTCTCTCCGCACAACCACTACACCCTAGATTAGTAGTATCAAACTAATGTCTTCTAGCCATCCTGTACGCACAAAACTGTAAGCACGAAAGATTTCCCAACTGCAGTTCTCATCATATTCTCATAATCAGACAGGTTCAACCGACAAGGTCTTGTAAGTTTATCGTTGAACCGACAAATTCGGAACAACTCTGATCTTGATCGTCATCTAGACCTGCGTTGCTTGAGTCATGTGACATGTCCAAATGTCCGTTCAAAACACCGTCTTCTGTATAGAGATCTGGATGCGGAGGATCGTCCTACAAAACAATATCAAAACTTTGATTGTCTCCCTTTGTTCTTTTATATGATTTTTAAAAACAAATTAATATAACTCATCTTGTTGGTGACAAATTAGTTATATATAAAATTATATTGCTGTTGCAGCACTAGAGATAAAGGAATTTGTTCATTTTTTGCCAGATAAAAAGTAAGTACAAACTAGAAATGTCTCTACAGGACACGGATGATGCTCACACATTCTAAGCTCACAGAAATTGACAGCAGGAGAGCTTGATTAAAGGCTAAAATTTTTGAGATTTTTTTTCTGGGTTGGGTTTTACTTCACACCAACACAATAGTGGTCATTTAACAACTTTCCAGCTTTACTGATGGAGGAAGACGGTTCAATATTTCAGACACAAATGGGCACTCGAGTAGAACCACTGACATTCTGTAAGCTAGCTGGATAGCTTCCTTACATGAAAGAATCTAAAACTCCAAGTTGGTTTCAAACCCACAGCGATAAACAGCAAGTGGATTAAAGTGAACAACCTTAACCATTCGGCCACCCCCAAAGAGCTTGATAAATGGAAATGGACAAAACTGTATGCACCCCAACCCCCTAAAAGATGGACAAGGACAAAACTATATCCCCCTTCCCACCAAGTACTAATATTACAATAATATACTTAAACCTGTACTATTTAATAAGATTTGTGCATATTGAAAATTGACAATAAGTATTATATATGATATTACCTGTAGTAATTGCATTTGTACATAGAGAACACCAGTTTCTGGGTCACGGAAGGTGATACCATGTGAACTGAACTGGTTAGAACTGGAATTATCTAACATCATGTTATCCTGCTGCTGTGCTGCCATGTCTGTAAAATTATATCACAAAAATATCATACTTTATCAATCTCTTACCACACAAAATATCTCAAATGGACCATCTTTAAATCTGGACAAAATCATTAATCATGTTTAGGGTAAATTTTCAAATAGCGTACAGTGTACAACAGTGTAGAACATGTTCAGATGGCCCAAATGTGCCAGCTGCTCTTGGTTTACACTAGTCAAATGGGTCGATTTATATGCCCCCAGCAGGTTAAAGGTTAAAATGTAGTATACATCTAATTTTTATCAGTTTTCAAAGTAAAGATTGAGCTTGAATATATAAAATTAATTCAATTTGTCTCAATCAGAAATATCGAGCAATAAATATAGAAAACTTTGCTTATAAAGATATCGCTAATAACAAAATACAACTAACAGCTGTGCTGTTGAAGTTGTCTCGACTCATTTTTCAAATTGGTTACCTCTAGGATATAACGATATCCTGCTGTATAAATTTGGCAGACGGAACATCGTTATAAGCAAAATTTACTGTATAAGTATCAGTGATGGTTATGTCATTCTTTTTTTTGTGAGGACTGTATGATACTGTAATGGCCATATGGCTACTTCCTTGATTAATTGATGGACAAACCATATGGTGACTTCCTTGTTTACCTGATGGACAAAGACCTCAGCTGCTCATTTTTTTTTTGTGAGGACTGTACGATACTGTAATGGCCATATGGCCACTTCCTTGATTAATTGATGGACAAACCATATGGTGACTTCCTTGTTTAACTGATGGACAAAGACCTCAGTTGCTCATCTATACACTATTTCAGGTAATAGTTGTCACCGGACAACGTTTGGTAAGTAATAAGAAGGTATTATATAATAATCGTTTGTTATAATGATCTGAAAGTTTTAACTGTTCAATAAAAATTGTGAACAGGGTCAGTATGCTTTAACAATTCTACGAACATACCATCGGAGACCGAGCTACCCTCCGCCTTCTCTCGTAAAAGTTTTCTTCTTTTCTTCGCTCTATCACTAAGTAATTTGTTGCTATGGTAATCAGTTCTAGCTGAACCAGTTCGTTCACTGCTTTCTAAAAATAGAAGTTCAAAAGTGATTTTAACGACACATTTTTTAAACAATAAATATACCTTAATTTCTATGACAGGGGCCTCTCCGTTGTTAGGTTTGATGGGTTTTTAGCCATACCAACACTGCAAAGGACAAAAGTTTATGAGGACTTTCCGGCTACACTGGTAATAAAAGTCTGGCACAAGCAAGCACCTAAGTAAAACAAACCATCTTCTGTAAACTAGCTTGATTACTTCTAAACATTTAAACAATTTTATGTCCCATATCTACAAGTGTTTGGAACTACTTGGCAACTTGCCATACCATCTCTGTTATATTTATATGATTAGATAAAGTTTAATTTTTACTGACTACAGTAATTCATTACATACATCAAGATATAATGAAAAGATTTTTCTAGCAAAGACATTTTTTCAAACAAACCTTCCGTCTCAGCACATGTTACAATATACAACGTTTTCAAGATGTTATAGAGAACGTAAAAGCTTGCTAGCACCTTCCTTACATTATCCAATTAAACTTATTGCAACAGGAGCTATTAATGTCATTATACTGTACAAAAGACGTTTTTCAATTCTCCCCGTCAAATTAGAAGGGTTTAAAGTTTGCTAATTTTTCAAAAAAATTGATTAAGTCTGTAAAAGAGTCATATAAAATTTTACAGAATTTCGAGTAGTATATCACAAATATTTAACCTCGTCAATTCATCAAGAAATGTTGATTGTGCAAAATTTTGGCACGAAGAAAATATCTGATGTAACAGAATACACATATATAAATATATAGCAAACCTTTTTTATTGTTATTTTTAAGTATGGATTTCTCTGGTTCGGTAGTGGTTGGCTGTACAGCTACTGTATTAGCCACTACACTTGTTAATTCAGCAGTCAGTTCCGCCGTAAACTGGTTTTGTACGGTGACGGGTGTGCCGTCTTTTGGATCAACTGAGAAAAACAACAAAAAATAAACTTTTATAATCATATTTATGTAGTCACTTCTTCTCAGTATTGTAATAAATGTTCAGTTTGATATTTGCTCAAAATTATTGTTCTTGTTAGGGTCACAGATTCATGGCCGCCATTATTACTTTGAAAAAAAAAGAGAAAAGAATAAAAGACACCTGTTGCAAATCGTCTTCTATTTCTGAAACTAACATTGGATAATCTTTCAGCTACCTAAACAGTCCGACGCACCAACAGTAACAAACAAGAACCCAGCAGTGCTTAATCACCTGTGCTACGGTTGTCATTGATGGAATATATTCTATCCATCCTCATTCATATAAATATTGTGATATTCAATGACGGTGCTATTCAGTGCATAACCAAATTTTACCCTGTAAGTAGGTTATGATTTACTTAACTTTGTCAATGCTATAATCAAAATATCTAAGCTGCGGGACTTGAAATTTCTAATAAAACAGAAAATGGACATATTTAATATTTCATAACAGTGAGTCCTGGCAAATTAAGCAAGTTTGGACACAGTGGGCTACAGAGAAATCTGAAAAGGGACAGATTTAAAGACAAGCAGGCAAATTAACTACCATCCACAGCTTCAAAACTTTCCGGACATTTATAATTAGCTTAAAACAGAAGACTCACTTGTTGTTGCCATAAACTCAAGTGGATCAACCGTCATAATGGTGCCATCCTGAGCAGCTGTAAATGAGAAAAAATAACATGTAACAGGGTTCTCACTAGGACTTTAAAAATAGCGAGTCCAGGGACTCCCAAGCCGGAAAAAGTAGGAGTCCCTTATCACGTTGAAAATGTGTTAAGCCATCTTTGCTGCAGTTGATTAATAATAAGCATAGTAGGGGGAGGGGGGATTTTCAGAATTTGAACAGTGAAAAAGGTTATTTAGGAAAAAAGGTTATTTGTAAAGGGAAACACTGTAAAAAAAGTAATTGAAAATATTGGAAGAATAATTTCTAAATCTGTACATCATTAGACCATTATGCTGGACATTTCCTCAAGATTCACTCCACACATAATCTAAGACTCTTAATATTGAGCTACATTAGTCAGCAGGTGAACTGAGCAAAAATCATAAATAGAAGAGCCTTTGACCAGAAAGGAACCTTGTATTATGTTCTAAAATAAGGAAATTTAAACACAATGCCCTTCAGTAGTTTTTGAGATACCAACTTGCACGCAAAGATTTAAACAAAGTGTGACGCAGATGCTGACGTCCGGGTGTGCACAGTTCTACATATTCTTCGAAATGGTCAAGCTAATAAGAAAATAATAAGCTTTTCTTTATATAAAATAAAACATTTGTATATTTACTTTTAACGGAGACGGATGAAGGTGTGACAATTGTCTCCGGAGTGTTGTCCGTCTGCTGATTCCTCAACAATGGTACAATATCAATATGAGCGGCGTCTTCAGGTTTCATTGTACCGGGAAAATGTTTGAGTATATGCTGACGTAATTTTGCCTTCGTGTTGTATCGTTTATCACAGGAGTCCATGGGGCAATGATACGTTACATCTTTCTCGTCAAGTGACTTCGCCTTCTCGTGTTTTTTAAGATGAACGTACACGCTACTTTTTGATACAAATTTCTGACCACAATCTGAAAATATAAGAAAAAGTTTTTTTTATGATTGATCTGCTTACAACAGAAAGTTGAATCATCTTAGTAAACACAGGAACTTAACTTATAAATTATAGAGGCTTGTAAGGAAGACTGGGTGTGCCTACCTGTGTTGCCCCTTTAAATAAAGTTAATATTATTATTGTTACTAAATAGTTTCAATGTTTTTAAATTTTCATCAAAAGAATGGGATATGGGCCTATTTTTGTTGAAAACATTGTAAACAAATTATTCAAATGTTTTTTTTCATAACTAATATTACTTCATATCCATTTGACTTTATTATTTATTCTATTGAAGGTGTAAGCATAAAAGTTGATAAAGAAACTTATTTTAATCCACCTGTTGTTGTTCAAATATTTCATCAAATGATATAGATTAATAAAATCAACGTACCTTCCACAGGACACGTAAACGGTTTAATCCCCGTATGTGTAATCATGTGACCCTTCAGATGCTCCGCCCTCAGGAACGCTTTGCCGCACTCGTTACAAATCCACTTACGTTTATTCGTATGTTTGGTCATGTGACGAGTAAGTTTACTGGCTGTAGAGAACGCCCAATTACACCCCTGAGTAATGAGATATAATATAATAACAGTTTAATCGTGACAGACACTTGGTTCTTTCTATGAATATACATGTAGCGAGTGGAAATTTGAAAACCGCCATTAAGAAAAAATTTGTGAGTTACCAACAATAAAACATCATAAACAGGCTTATCTATCATTTAAAATGGACTGGTCCATCTTTCAATCTTACAAAACCATATGTACTGATATGTACTAAATATGTAAGATATTTAGCATGGTGGTCAATAAATAGAGCTGTCATTGATTCATAGCATAGCATATTGATGATACATCGATATCGGAAGACAAATATCAGCGATACAACAATATATCGATATATACTCCTTATTTCTTGTATATAATTCACTTTCATACCTAGTAAAATATATGCTCTGTTCATACAAATATGTTGTGTCCTGTTTATAAATGTCCTTTGTAGGACTTTCTCCTAACCATTTTTTTGTCATCACTGCTATGAAATGTGTCAATTATGTAACAACAGCTTGGTGTTAGACATGGCCACCTGCTTTTGTATATGTTTTGGTCGAATTTTCATAACTCATAGACATTAAAATAATTAACCAAAATTATCGATTTTAACACATGTGTCTATCAGACTTCCCGAAATACGTCGGTCCGACGGACATGTCCGATAAATTTTGATCAGGTCCGACAATTTTTTATTCCCGATCGGTCCGACTGTCCGGCTTTTATCCAAGCCGCATGTATAAAAAATGGCGTCGCTAAAGGTGCCAAACCTTGGAAAAAACGAAAATCTACGTCAGAAGAGTGCGCAGAACAGCAATAAAAGGATGAAAAGCATAGACCTGAGACAAAATTTAATGAAAAATAAAAGCAGAACCATGAATCATTGGTGTATGAAAGGGAGGAGATGAAAATGCGCTGTACGGATTGTGCCGATTTTTACGCGAAAAAATAAAAAGCAAAAAGTGTCTTAGAAATACAAACCAAGTTTTTCTTTGATTTTGATCAATTTTATTTGGTCCGACAGATTTTGTTTCGGTCCGACAGATTTTCATGGTTTGTCAGACCGAATGTCTGACAGTTTTTTTCAACTTTCGGGAAGTCTGGTCTATTATTGATCGACAGAAAAATATCAACGATATATATCGATATTGTCTCTATCGATGACAGCTCTAGCGATAAATTTAACAGCAGACATGTGTGACACATTATACTACCATCACAGACCGACCTATGGTCAGGGGGCCCTGGTGTGTCACCATGGTAACCAGAGGTCACTGATGACATCACATTCATGACATCATAATGTAGTAACATGATATACCATTGTTAATATAGCCCTTAGAAACTACTTAACAATGTAGACACCAAATAAGACTGGTTATCGTCAAGTTTTTGTATCCATGGGCAACAAACAGAAAAACTCCTGAAACCAGTCTAAAATTCCTGAATTTCAGGTTTATAAAATATAAATAAATCATTTGCAGTAATAAGATTGATATGTTGAGCTTGGTCTTAAAACTAAAAGCAGAAATGCCAACGAACAGATTCACAAGAAGATTATTCTTAGCAGCCAAAAATCTTTACTCATTGGTCTATCGAAGACAGCTCTAGCGATATATATAACACAAAAATGTATGACACATTATACTACCATCTCAGACCGACCTATGGTCAGGGGGCCCTGGTGCGTCACCATGGCAACCAGAGGTCACTGATGACATCACATTCATGACATCATAAAACAGTAACGTGATATACCATTGTTAATATAGCCCTAAGAAACTACTTAACAATGTAGACACCAGATAAGACTGGTTACTGTCAAGTTTTTGTTTCTATGGGCAACAAACATAAAAACTTCTGAAACCAGTCTGAAATTCTGGTTTATAGAACATAAATAAATCATTGGCAGTAATAAAATTGTTGGGTTTGGTCTTCTAACTTAGTGCAAAAATGCCAAAGAACTGATTCACAAGAAGATTATTCTTAAACCAGTCAAAATCTTAACTGTATCATCCGTCACTTAAAACTGTAATTTCAAAATTGACCAATGACAATGCATTATTTCAAATAATTGTAAGACTGGTTTTATAACTTACAGAGAAGTGACAGATGTAAGGTCTTTCTCCAGTATGAGTTCTCTGGTGCTGTTTAAGTCGGCACAACTTGTCAAACTTGCGCCCACAACCTTCATACTGGCAGGTCAAGTCCTGGGGCTCCGCCTGATGGACTCTGGGATGTGACCCGAGACAGTGTGGTGATAAAAATAGTTTATTGCATCCTTCATAGGGACATCTGAAAATAGTTATAAAATCATGACATTTTAGGATACAAAGCATACCTGAAGAATATGGAATCTAGTTTTATTAGATTTATTAATGTAGAGGGCAGTCCTGACCTGTCTGGGCTGCATTTCAAAAAAAGTCCTAAAAATATTGTAAGTCCTAAGTGTATCATAAGTCCTAAGAGTGTCGTAAGGCCTAAGTGTATGGAAAGTCCTAGGATGTAAGACCACCTTTAGGATGCAGAGTGAGACTTAAGACCATTTCAATAAACATTTATATCTTTAGTCAAAGACTTAAAACATTTATTTTATTCATTTTCCTGAGAAAAGTCAGGAAAAACGAAGGCATACACTTTTATCTTCAATGTGTTAATGTTCATCTACAAAGCAATTCAAAATTAAAGGGTTTTTTCCATAGAAATTGTAAGTTAGGGCATTTTCTTTGATAAGCAAAATTGTCTCCGATTTGGTCTTATGACTGATTTCAGACTTATGATATTCTATGACACTCAACCAGTTCATTAAGACATAATAATTATGAATATTACTTCCCAAAACATTACACTCGGCCACATCGAAGCTTCTTCAGTAAAAAGAGATCAAATAAGACTGACTGTAACATATTATGAAACTTACTTGTAAGTTTTCTCAATGCCTTCGTGAGTTTTCATATGTTTGTCAAGTTCTCGACGAGTCTGAAACTTCAGCCCGCATTCCTCGACGGGACATTCCTCCGTGCACGGTCGACTGTGCTGCTTTACGTGAGTCTTCAGATTATATATAGTCGTAAATTTTTTATGGCAGTATGAACACTGTAACAATAAAGTGAAAACAATGACTATTTTGTTACGTAACATTTTTGTATAACTTTATAGTGGGTGACCTCGTTAATGGGTAAACCCCATTACAGGATATACTTAGGCTTTATTTTGGTTGTTAGAAAACAGACAACAAGTAATTGTTTGTACTGAGTTAGGACTCTCACTTAAGTATCTATAATTACTCAACTTAAATAATGTTTTTTTCCTAATGTGACATGCACAACACATGCTCAAAATCATGACTTAACCCACTTAGTTATAAAATAACCGAAATTCATGCAAGTTCCAAGAGACACTCTTTGTTTAAACATTTTTTGTCTTCAGAAATTACCTTAAGGATAGGCAATCACTTGTTGTATATTATTTGAAAAGATTTATTCACTAATTATATCTTAAATCCTTTAACTAGTATTGTGTCATAAACTTCAACAGTGACAAATGATAACTCTAATTATGTAACCACAGCAACCACACTAGATGATAATGCTGTACATACTAAAAACATTGTATACATAATATTTACTGACAAAATTTTTGTATAAACTGATAATATATTTATTTATTCATTTTATTTTATAAACTTAATAACCTTAAATGGAATCACAACAATTGTCACTCCAAAAAAAAAACAACAACAGAAAACCAATGACAAACTTGTTAATAATCACTGACCACAAAATCTTTATTTCCTTTATGAGATTCTTCATGGCGTTTAAGTTTATACGACTTTGTAAACGCCCAGTCACAACCTGGCTCTGAACACTGTAAACAAAAAACAGTAATAAAGCCATGATGATTCTTTTATCATAATAATACAAGTTTAGATATTTTACTTTTCTGATATTCAAAATAATGTTGTTCATATTTGTATGAAAACTATAACTTAATTCACAAGTGGCGAAGATTGGCAAATCATACAATCATTGGTGCAAATTGGAAATTTTAAATATCCTGAAAATCCTGAATTTAGCAGTTTTTCTTTAGTTTTACATAGGAAAAAGAAGACTTTCAGGAGACTGAAAATCCCGAACTTCAGGAATAATCTCACCCATGCACAATCATTCTTAGCTTAATGTTTATTTAACCAGCCAAATCCTTCCATGTGCATACTTGATCTACACTGGTCATTCACAGAGTTACTGGTCAACAGAAAATGTTGGTCGTTATTAAAACTATTCCATTGCTCAACCATTTCCTCAGTCTTCAAACCTTTGCATCGACTTAAAAATCATTTAACCTTGGATCTGCCACCAACAGTATACATGAAGCTAGGGTGTCTCCATATGACCTTTTACACTTAGGTGTCACTTCAATCAAACAATCAATCAATCAATACTTTATTTCCTACTTGCACAGGGCTCGAGCTAGTGGGCGATTCGGGCGAAATAGTCGCCGAATTCCGTCTGACTTCGCCGACATCCTACATGAAAGCGAAGATGAAGTCGCCCGATTTTATTGATCCATTATTGTAAATTACCAACAATAACTGTGAATAACATGTGGTGTGTGTTTGCTTTGTTTACTCTCGCCGCCGGAAAAAGGAACTGTCATGCATCTCAATCAACGCGAAATGTCTTTAATCCGTTTGTATACCAACATGTCACAAAAGTCTAATTAACAGACGCTCGAGGAACAATTAGACTCCGCCCACGGCGAGATTACCGATACGTGCGAGAAACCAATCGTAATTCACGTTTAAATCGAGGCGACATTATTTAACCAATCATTAAATCGCTAACATACAACTACCTGTAACAATTATTTATGATGGACGGATCAAACGTCAATTAAATTTTCACTAAGGAATGATTGTCAGAATTAAGCGGAACGGCTCGACATATAACTGTAACGGTAATTTTAAATGAAAGTTTTTATGTCGACGAGTTAAATTTGATAAGATTAACGGCGTATTACACTGTATTTATTACAAATGAAGTGAATTAAAGATCGTTTCTTTCGTTATCTACTTTCATTTTCTTTACAACATAAGTGAATATGAATATAATGTCCGGCGAAAGCTTTTTAATAATAAACCAGAAGGGAAAAACTGTTAATCCACCCATGATATGATCCATGATAGGAATCAACTATGGCTTTTTTTTATCTTCATTTAATGCAATGGTTGCATTACATGATACTCATTCTTATTACTTGTTTCAAACTACTTTTAAACAGAGACATAGATAACAATAGTTATAATAATAGCTATCTATGTCTCTGTTTTAAATTAAAATTGAATATTCTGTTGTAACACAAATCCAATTCATTTAATAAGATATGAACAGTGAGTCAACATAATTGGGATAACATACAACAAACATCGATAAATGAATCTCCTCACTTCTCCCTAAAGTCTCCCCACTTCTCCCTAAATCAGCTGGAGGGAGAAGTGACTTCTCCCTAAATTTTGAACCTAGCTTGAGCCCTGTTGCAGTGTAAAAGTTACATGAGAGATAATAAAATTTAATGTTGAAATAAAAATTAAAATATCACCCTCTTACCTTATATGGTCTTTCTCCTGAATGAGTCATTGAGTGCACCTGTAACTTTGACAAACTTTTAAATAATTTCCCACAATTCTCTTCTCCGCACAGAAACATGGCTTCCTGCTTGCCTTTACTCTCTTTGCTAGGTGGGGAACCAGCAGAAATCTCCTGAAACAAGTCACCGTAACTTCACCGTAACTTTACTCTTACCTTGCTACAACCACAAATTATTTGACATCGCGACCAGTACAGAGCAAGGTTAGCTGGGGCATCCCTGCAGTCTGACTAGGTTCTATTCTGTCACTGCTAAAATTTATATTTTTGATTATCAAAATCCCTGAACTTTACGCTGATCATTTCTTAATTAAAAGGAAGGCAAGACCTTCATCATTTCATACTGTACTCTTATAAAATAAGATGAATTTTCAAGGCAGAATCAATGCCAGTTTTAAGTTATTTCGGAAAAATAAGGCTTGCATTATACGAGGGTGTGTACATGTACATAAAAATCTCCCGTGAGAAGCAAGGGCTGTGCCATATGGCTTGTAAGAACCTAACATTTTAAATGTCATAAGGACAAGTAAAAAAAAATGATTTAGATAAAACAGACAAGTAAGTTAAAATCAGATTTTGACGCGGGCCCTGCATGATTGCATATAACCATTATTTACTTTATAGTCATAATTATGTAACAGTAAGTAATAATTATATTCAGTAATTACCTTCGGAGCTGTGATAGAAAACATTCCACTATTCTCACCATCTTGTACTGGCAACAACAACACATCTGAAAAACAAGATTGACGTATTGCACTGATAATTTCTGGTCTTCATCCTTGCCTACGTAATTACCTAATTATAATGCAAAATTGCAAACATAAAGCATCATGGGGACGTCAGATAAAAAAATGTTAAATTTTATTTTACAATTTTCGTTTTTAAGGTGTCATTTGGTATTTCATGCACTGCTTCGGAAGTTCCTTTTTCAATCGAAACCCCTTATTTTTTTCTTAACCCAAAAGCTTGACTGTATGTTAAGATTCCCCCCAGAAATTTTCAATGAAAAAGGGCATTGAATAATATGACAAAAAATTTTCTTTGAAGGAATTTTAATTTTTTTTATTTTTTTTTTTTGTTTTCTTTTAAATATACGGTGATAGAGGGAAAGTGGCCCCGGCCCTATTTACTTCCTTATAGCCAAAACCTTTTACTTTGATTAGGTAATGATGCTGCTTGAACTGCCGTTGCTTGTTTCTCGGACGTCACAACTGTATTTCCATTCTGTACTTTAGTTAAATCGGCTATATTGAGGTGATACATCTGTTGACCCTGACTTGTATTGACTAGAATTTTAGTGAGGTTGCTCAATTTATCCGTTGCTATAGAAATTGTAGTTAATGCTAAATTTTCAGTTAAACCTTGTGAGCTAGCAACATTCTGCATGTTACATGCGTCTAGAGTTATACTTTCATTCTGAATTGGTGAAACTGAACAGTTATCCGGACTAGGCTCTGTTGAACTATCATGTATAATATTGTCACTATTCAATGTAATGCCATCGTTAGACTGTAAAATCTGACATTCTTGCGGCATCACAGAGAGAATTCCATCTTTAACAAATAACTTAGATTGCTGCAATATATTCAAGTCGGCAAACGATGAATTCTCATTGCCAGTACCGGTGATATCTATCGTGCTTGGTCCCCCTACGGCATTCATTATTACATGTTCTAATGAAGCTTCCATAGAGCTTGGTAAAGTAACAGAATTACCAACAATGTCCGTGTCAGGAATCTGGGCACTCTGTAGTGATAGGTAAGGAGTGGCATACCCGTTGCCTTGGATGCTTAATTTATTATCAGATATTTTCTTAATAGACGAATTTACACCAGCACTTGTAACAGAATGGGAAGTGGCATCAAAACTTTCACAATTCTGTAGAATCACTTTACTGTCTATAGAAATTCCTGGAAAATCAAGAGTATCATCTCCGCTTGTTTGAGGAGTTATATCAAACTCAACCTGCCCGAAGTTTTTACATCTCGCCTTCAACCATTCGGTATTGTTCTCGACGACGGCATTGTCATAGCTGTCAAGACAATCCGTTCCCAACTCGGGCAAAAATGGTAAATTTTCACCAAGACCATTTTCGTCATTGTCATGTAACTTCTGGTCGCCATCTTGGTTCCTTTCTCCGTCGCACACGTTGTTTTCGTTTTCTGACAAGCTGCCGGCCACGAGATATTGCTCAGTTAATGGTAAACAGGTATCTTCGATGTGATCATGTTTTACAACATGGGCGCCGCCATGTTTTTTGGTATCAAGCACCCCTCCAAGCGACATTACAGCCCCGTCTGGTTTTCCAACAAGGGGTTCGCCATTTGCATTCAAAGCTCCAGAGGCACGAGGTATGACGTCAGAACAAGTGCGCGATCGATTAATCACGATATGTAGCCGCATTTAAAGCATACGGCGCGCGCCAATGTTTAAATAATAAGTCTGAATGTAAGCATAATTTAAACATAAGCCATTAATGAAATAAGAATAATTTTAAAATTATTATTTAGGATACAGACGTTTTTTATTGAAACCGGATAAAGCTCAAAATATAACATATATTATCTGATTTTAAAAAATTTTAAACATTTATTTCTGGGCCAAAAATTAAAATTTGGTTTTTTCCCCCCCCCCAATTTTTGGTATCTCTCTAGATGTACAAAAAACAGAAAAAAACACAACATTCAATCATCATCATCACAATCATCATCATCAAAAACAACATGCCATATCTTTTTTCATCATTTTTTATAAATCATCAAAAACCCAAATCATCACATAATATTTTCTCAAGAACACATTTATATTCGCATAAAAAATCATTCAAAAATTAATCATAAATAATAAAAAATATTAATTTTATTTAAAAAAAAATAAAAAAATTTTATAATAATAAATAATTTTAATTTTAATTTTAATTTTTCAAAAACCCTTTTTAAAATAATTAAATAATAATTTTTATTTTTTTTAAATATTTATATATATATTAAAAAAAATTTTAATTAAATATAGAATAAATAAATAAATAAATAAATAAATAAATTTAGCTTAGCTTAGCTTAGCTCAGCTCAGCTCAGCTTAGCTTAGCTTAGCTTAGCTTACTAACTAACCAACCAACCAACTAACTAACTAACTAACTAACTAACTAACTAACTTACTAACTAACTAACTAACTAACTAACTAACTAACTAACTAACTAACTAACTAACTAACTAACTAACTAACTAACTAACTAACTAACTAACTAACTAACTAACTAACTAACTAACTAACTAACTAACTAACTAACTAACTAACTAACTAACTAACTAACTAACTAACTAACTAACTAACTAACTAATTATTTAATTAACACTTACAGCAACATCATCATCATTAAATAAATAAAAAAGTAAAAAAAAATCATAGAATGAATAAATAAATAAATAAATAAATAAATAGTGAGTGAATGAGTGAGTGAGTGAGTGAGTGAGTGAGTGGACGGACGGACGAACGAACGAACGAACGAATGGCCAAATTTGAACATTCCTGATATAGATATTTGTAAGTTAATACTTGAAAAACTTTAACCCTTTTGCGATATATAATTGATTAATGCTAAAATCAATCGATGTTTATAGGTTTATATTAAAGCTTCATATTTATACAAAAGGTAAAATAACATTATTGTAATATTAAATAAATAATGAATTACATAAAATTCGATCAATAGCCCTAGCTTGTTCAGAGGGTAGTGCATTTCCGTGATTAATCTGAATTAAACCTAAAATTTTATCTTTGGTGTCTCTATAAAGAAAAAAAAACAAATAAAATAAAATGCACACTTTTATCAATGTATCAAGTGGGTTGTTCACCTTAAATTTAGTTATCTTTAAACTCCCAAATATTGTTTTGTCTTGTTTAACCCGTACGTACTTGTTCTTGATAAAATTCAATAGTATTAACGCTTAAGCGTAAACGAGTCTCAGTTTTGTAAACCAATACAAGTCATTTTGGTATTGCCAATACGAGATATATAGATTGAATCATAAGAAGTTTGTGTCACCAAATACTATAAATGTGCGTTTCTTATGCCAACCGGTCGATGTAAACATACCTTAGCGTACAAATTTTGAATACCGTCGTTATTTAAATATCATATACAGAGTGAATAAAAACTTGCTACAAATTAAATTTGCCCTTTGACAAAAGGATTATTATTGGAAATGATATTGATATAGCTTTAAATTGTTTTGGAAGTGAAATAAAGTCCTTGATGTTATAAAAAGGTACGTGTAGAATGTTATCAAATTTATCTGTACATTGACACAGTAGCTAGATATATTTAACCTTGGTCGTTGATTTGTATGAGACTTCTTTTCAGCGTAACGTTTGATTAAACTTAATGCATATTTATATAGATATATACTTTTCATATATACATTTCATATTTCATGTGTATGTAAGAGCTGTTTGTTAAACAACATGTAGTTTTTTCGAGTTCATGTTGGAACTAATCTATCATTGGCTAGAACAAAATAATACATGTACTTACTATTATGACATTTATATGTCAAATTATCAATATGAAATAGAAAGGAGCTCAAAACGCTATAGCAAAATTACCATTCAGGCTATTATTTCACTAGGTCAAGTTTAAACCCCCATAAAGAGACTTTGGTATGTATGGGTATTAAGCTATTTTTACAAAAAGAAAATTGAATTAAGATCAATATTAATGTAGATTTAAATCTTACCGATATAAGTTACAAACATTTTGGCAGTTCATTGCCAATTCTCATGCGGTATTTTATGTTAAGCCGGTGCTAGGGGGCGTAAGATGTGCTGAAGTTTTCCCATTATCTCTCATTAACACAAACATTAAAACCCTCAAATATCTTCATTCCTAATTAAACTTGTCTACAATGATCTCGAAAATCGGTCTGTTTTGAAGCTGTTAGTATTATTTTCATGTGCATATACCAACATATTTTCAAAATGTTGTTACTTGCATAAATGCAACATTTTGTTCTAATTTTTGTACAATTACATCATTTGAACTTTATAAGACTGGCGAATAAATAAATTAAAAAAACAAAACATATAAAGCAGGAGAAATATTTAAGTTACAAATTGACATATTTACATTCCCTTTTCAATTAAGTCTTTTAAACATGTATATTTCACATATGCCATATTTCCACAAAGACTCTAAAAGACTCTCCTCCTTCTACATCTACCACTACCACCAGCACCAGCACCACCGCTAACAACAAACAAACAAAGAAACAACAATGGTAGATAAACACTGATGTTCCTTACTTTCGGGGTCTTCGTGATGTCTATTTCCTTTTGTGTTTTATTTTTTAATTACATGTACTAGTATCTTTCGTTCTAAATTAAATTGCATATAAAGGATTTATACCTATGTTTTGCCTTTTACAACATATTCTCTCATATTTCTAATGTTTCTAATTAAGAAAAATCTCCAGGTTCTACCAGTCACGGATAAAGCCATTTCAGTAATAAATGTATTTTATTTTAAGTTCATTTTGTACACTGTTGTCCGATAGTGCTCACTTTGTACATGTATTATGAATCATGTAAAATAAGACTTTAATAAACCTTCTCTTATAACATTTACTGTCCTATCAATGCTTAATCTGATTAAATGCAAACATCTTATAGTCAAAAAGACTCCAATTCCTTCTACTCAGTTTTTGTTCGGTGCCCTACTGGCTTCCTGTACGGTGGTCCTGCATGACTGGATGTTGTCGTGGGCCGCCCTCCGTGAACGTCTTACTTGTTGATCTTTGTACTCATATTTTATTAGACAGTTACGAAACTTAACCCTTTTTCTTGTTGACAAGCAACATTTTCATTTGATATACAATACAGTCTTCGATAAATGGTTGATTCCAGCACTTTAAGTATTGAAAATTGAGTACCGCTCAAGCCAGTGCTGGGGGGGGGGGGGGGGGGGGGGGGGGGCATGAGGGATATTGCACTTATTCATTATCCCTTATGTACAAAGTCGATCAAACCGAGTCTGCAATTTTCTTGTTATTTTGTTGTGATTAATGCTTCCGAGAGATTACCGTTTGTCCACATTCTTAAATTTGTAACTTTGACCTCCAAGTATGTATGCCACTCACTCGTGCTTCATTTAGATATATGATCTTCATTTGTCAACACATTTGGTACTGTCATGTTATCTTTTTACTTTATGATTAATCATAACAATTTTCGCAGATGAAACAATGATCGATATCCTATTTAATGTATAAGTTCATGTAAACATATGGTTTAATCTGTTCTAATATTTTACACGATTATCGCGTTTATTTAACAAATTACAGTTCTAAAAATCATTTGTATAAATAATTATCAGCTACTTTTTAAATGTTTATTCTAATCTGACTTTGTTCAATGTATTATACTATATCAAAGCTGTGAGAGCTTAGTTGAAAAAAATGCCACCACCTGCATTTTCCCATTCATTTACTCGATGAAACAATAAACTTTTTATAGCTTTTGAAATGATTTGTTGATTATATATTTTAATATGAATGATATATAGTTAGTTGAAAGTATTCAATTATTTCTATTTCGGTATCCGTACCAATATCGATCACTTTCTGTAACGCAGTAACATTATCTAGGGACAGAAATTGCGTTTGACGACAATCACATTTATCAGAATATATATTTTCAAACTTAGATTAATAATACATTAATCCCGTACCAATATTGCAAAATAGATATCTACTCACTGCCTTGTGGGGGAAAAATAAAGAAAAAAAGGAAACACCTGAATGACATCTTGTTTAATTTGCGTGACAGTGTTTTTGTGTTGTCAGTGTTCTTGTGTTGTCAGTGTTCTTGTGTTGTCAGTGTTCTTGTGTTGTCAGTGTTCTTGTGTTGTCAGCGTTCTGGTGTTATCAGTGTTCTTGTGTTGTCAGCGTTCTGGTGTTATCGACGTTCTTGTGTTGTCAGTGTTCTTGTGTTATCAGTGTTCTTGTGTTGTCAGCGTTCTTGTGTTATCAGCGTTCTTGTGTTATCAGCGTTCTTGTGTTATCAGCGTTCTTGTATTGCCAATGTTATTGTGTTGTCAGTGTTATTGTGTTGCCATTGTTATTGTGTTGCCAGTGTTTTTGTGTTCCCAGTGTTCTTGTGCTGTAGAGTTCTTGTGTTGTCAGCGTTCTTGTATTGCCAATGTTCTTGTGTTGTCAGTGTTATTGTGTTGTCAGTGTTATTGTGTTGTCAGTGTTCTTGTGTTGTCAGTGTTATTGTGTTGTCAGTGTTATTTCGTGTAAGCTTTATTGCTTGTCAGTGTTCTTCCGTTGTCAGTTTTTTGTGTTGTGTCAGTGTTCCACCATCCCCCCAAAACGCCTTTGTTTGCCCTCACTATTTGTATCGCAGTATGTTTTGCCGGAATCAGTCACTTCGGATGTACATTACTCGAACCGCGCTGTACCTTACTATAGTATCTCTATAGATAGAACATTGAATGAATTACTAAAACTTATATTCACTTTGTACAATATACATTGAAAACATACAATCATACAAGAGCAAACAAACCGTTTGTTGCTGTTTCTAAAGACGTAATAAAGTATTTTACAATCCAGACAAGTAAACATACAATATATCTGAATTTACATTCAATTTCCATTTATAATGTACATACAATATGTACAATGAGCAATAAAAACACGTTTGTACCATTTTGAATTTGTTATTATTCAATTTGCGTTGAATGCATTATATATTTTTGACACAGGATTTCGGCCGATTAAAAATGTCTTAGATTTTAATTTGTAGGCTCGTTCACATCTTGTATACCAGGAGACCGTTTAAATTCTAAAAAAATCCGACATAGAAGGGGAACATAAAATTGTACTAATAGTTACACAAAGAAGAGGCAATACATGATATATAATAATATAAGATAGTTCAACATTTTTTATTTAAGCTGAAAATAATAATTAACATTTATTTACTGGGAAGGGCTTAATCTAATGTATCTAGAACGGTCTTGTTTCCTAACCTATTTGCTTTTTGGCATATACTAGTACTCATCATTTGTATAATATTTGACATGTATTTGATGCAATAAAATACTCAGTATGTTTAAACTAAAACTAATAGCATTAATTATGTAAAAACTATATACTCCTTGTGTTTATCATGTGACATGACGGCATTTAATTGTTATATTTGAGCCGCGTCACGACAAAACCAACATAATGCGTTTTCGACCAGCATGGATCCAGACCAGCCTGCGCATCCGCGCAGTCTGAACAGGATCCATGCTGTTCGCTCTCAGTTTGTTTCTCTACTTGTAATAGGGTTGGTAAGCGAACAGCATGGATCCTGATCAGACTGCGTGGATGCGCAGGCTGGTCTGGATCCATGCTGATCGCAAACCCATAATGTGGGTTTTGTCATAGCACGGCTCATTTTATATGTTGACTTAAAGTTCCATTGGGTGGAGTGTGTTTGCGTGGTTAATCATGTATATTAAACCAAATTTGTATGTTATATCTTAATTTGTTTATAATTATATGAATTTATTTTTGAATTGCATAATGTATGTTCTTTTAAGGCAGCACGCCCCAGTCATGTTAATTTTTATGAAAATTTTAGAAATGTTTTTAAAAGTAAAATATTGTGAGGTGAACAAATAAAGCCATTTACATATTGCAATCGGCACTAACAATCCAAGAAAATTACCAAAAAAAAGTGGTCAACATATGCAATAACAGCCTTTACTGCGTTAGTAACGCAGTAGAAATATGGTGGTAAAATACTGCAAAAGCAGTCTTAAACCGCATATAACATGTAAAATATCACTTGGATCTTCAATGTTTTTACCTTTCTTAAAATTTTAGTACATTTTTCTCAAAATTGATTTTCTTGAAATATTTTGGCTCATCTGGAGGCATGCAGCTTTAACGCTATGAATACACTATGAATAAGCATTAATTTGTACAAAACGAGCAAGGAAAGAAAATAAAGTATTAAAGTTTGTGGAAATCACAATTAGTGCATTAGCATACTTATTATTAAATTAAGTTTAAACTAATAAACATATAGCCTATCATTGTACTTTAACGATAAATTAGTTTGTTGAAAGGAACTCCATTGAGGTCCAATTGAGCCTAAAAACATAAAATTTGAAAATCTTTCATGAATTACCTCGTGCACATAAAGTGGAAAAATATGTTATAGAGATTATAAAAAAATCTTGATACAATATTGATACTCGATCATCATGCGAAGTTTTTGAGTGATTTGGGTGAAAAGCGTTGCAACGCTTTATATTTTGTGGGCAAATATGCACAATAGAAGGGATTATCCTTGGTAAACGGAGTGGATGAATGATTAAATATTTTGTACACGAGTTAATTATTGGTCATGACCTACATCCAGTTATATACAAAAATCTTGAAAACAGTATTTTCAGTCACTTCATGTCAAACATACATAGTGGAGTCCCTTTAATTCAAACATAATCTTAAAGTTTCAGTGGCCATAAACACACAAAATGTGTAGTTTTGCTATTGAAAACAAAGTTTGTAATCTATAATGTTGGGATTCATCCTCTTATGTATTGATAAACAAACTTCTAAGAGTGTATACCTAATGTCTATGTAAATATCAGAGTCGATTTAAATTGATTTTTATCGCCAACCTTTTCATCATTCTCCCGAGGGTACTATATAGTTAATATCGAACATAATTAACTTTATTTTACTTGTCCTCGCTGTGTATAACACACATGAAGTTATTGGTATATCGCATCAAAAATTGATATTTCGGCTAACGTATATGCAATCATTGTATACGTATAAATATCTGCTCGGGATAGCTTGGACTTTAATAGTGGATTAAGATTTAATATCGAGCTGTTGTAATTTTTGATAATTCTGAATGGGAAAAAAGTGAACCGTTCTTAGAGTTTAGAATAAGCTTATGATAACTTTGAAATAAAGAAAAAAATGGAGTCGGATCTAAAGCATTTGTATTCAAAATATGTAAGTATATGTGAGCATAATAATTAGAGGGCTGACCGCAAAACTGTTGTAAGTTTTTATTTACTTCTTATAAGTAACTGCAGTTTTGCGGTAAATTTTAGATATATATGGAGCATTTATTTATAATTAATTCCTTTGAAATTCATTTTCAAAATTGTAATTCTCAAAGCAGGCTTTTTCAGTTCTTTTTTTATATATACATTTTTACATTGTGTATGTGTTTTTATTTGTGTGTTTTTAGTTATTAAATTTTCTTTTATAATTTACCTTCAACAGAAGAATATTAGTTAAAAATGACGCATTCAGTTAAGTTTTTATTATATAAAGGTAGATGTTATATAAAACTTAGACAATAAAGCGTTTAAAGGTAGATCTGCATGATAAATCGAATAGGTGAAAAAAGTTTTTAATTCTAATACATAAACTTTTATCGCTATGACAAACGTTCTTTTGTGTGTGAAATCATAATTATGCTTCTAATCTTACTAACGGATTTAACTACATGGGTCCCTTATTGAATTAAGTCCATGTACAATATAGAAATAATATTATATGTTGTTACCTACAGTTTCTGCTCCAATCTCACATATTATTTATATTGCTTTCAGCTGAGTACACAATCTAGACAGATGGAGAACAATGACGTTATAAAGGTATGCATTTGTTTTATATAATTTTTATATCTATTAAGAGCTATTTTTTCCTCTAAGTAACGAGTTGACAATAGCATTTATTTCAGTTATTTCATCAGTAAAAATGCGCCCTTACAAAGCATTCACACGTTTTTTTCTATGGTACAACAACGAAGGTTTATCAATTTTAATCAAGTTTTCTTGTTAATCGATAACCACTATGGCACCTTGAATAAACTGACTTGAAAGGTGTATTAGTTTAACATGTAACTCTTTTCAGAAGTTTTATACTGGATTATAATGCAAACATAGCTTATAGCTTTATGTCAAGGATTTCTCATTAATTGCACTACATTGGATTTAAACAACACCTTGTTCTATTATTTATGAAGCAATTGTATATAATATGGATTAATTATAGATATGCATTGTTCGACAACTGTTCCATTAGAAGTTAAAAGTAGCATTAAATTCAATAATGTATGTTAAAACGATTAAACCTTCCCTGCTTATTGTGTGCTGTAGATTTGTCCTGCTTTAAAGGCCCATTATGCATCTGAAATGCTTTTATATTTATTTCTCCAAAGCTTTTTAACTTTGGTGTACTTTTAAAGTGCGTGTATATAAAAAGTTACTCATTGGCCAATTACATGAACCATCTTTTTCTACTGTTGCCTTTTTTGGCAATAAGTGCAGATATAGTGATTTAATAGTTTGTATGAAAGTTAAAAAACTACCTTGTAAAACTTACATTTTGCTTCTTTCACCATAAATAATTTCACATTTATCCATATTTCCTTCAGATAAAAAGCATCTAACATTATCTAAAACCATTATTTAAACAATATAAAATTCATGTATGCCCTTTCTTAAGAAGTAAAAAAAGATATATATACATATTTCTGAGATGAAATGTGCCTTTAAATTTGGCTTCATTCTACGTTTTATTGTGATATTTCAAGGTAGTAATTGCAAACTATATTTTTTGTTACATTAAAGTGTGAATAGACATACTGGTTATTTCCTCGAGTGTGATCTGGGATGACGCCTTTTAAATCTTTCCAGTTTGTAATATACATTTAATTTGTAAGAAATCCATACTGGCATATCATTCAAGAAAACGGATAGTAATTAGGTTTTAGAGAATGTGATGCAACATAGTCCGAAATAACATCATTTCAGCAGAAAAAAAACTAGGTAAAAACTAGTTATTTCCCTCATGCTGCATTAAATATGATCAAATAATACACCGAGTAAAGTTGTACATATTCTTGTTTTTTTTTGGTTGATTGATGTAGTTCTTTCTTTCAGCTGAAGGAGTGTATTCGAGATGGAAGAATGAGCGAGATAAGAGGGCTTTTAGAATCCGCCAGTCCAAAAGAGATCAGAGTTATAGAAGAAAAGGTTTGTGAATCAGACGTACACTTCCAAATAATCTTATAGCCTTTGAATAGTTTAAAAGCAATTTCACCATTCGATGATTAATGCTTAAATTTTAAGAACTCTTTACAAGTTTATCTGAATTTCTGATATCATGTAATCAATGTCAACAGACGTTTTAATTACGTTTTAATGTCGAATAGCATGTTGACGCAATAGATTTTGCACTCATACGACCAGTGCAGACCAAGATCGGACCAAGTTCTCACTGTCCTATTGTCGGCACTGTTCGCAATTTTATAAGTTGGAGAAAAAAAAACATTGACAGAACTTTCATCTTATGTATGCCAAATTAATTGTTTATTTGCTCGCCGTGATAACGACTCTTCATAAAGGAGGTATCTTTTATTATCATTAAATTTCCCGCGAAATGTCAAACTTATTGAGGAGGGAATTATGAATTACCAGGGTCTTTCTATTTGGAAGACCCTGGTGTTACTGAGCAATGGAAAAAGTCATTTATTTAGAAAAATGCCTCATTGGTATAAGAAATGAAAGATTTAACGTGGTTAAATTAATAAATGTTTATTTTGGACTAAAAAAAATATATCGCCTATCCAAAATTATCTCGATGTCTCTGACTAGTCAAATAACAGTAGGGTCACTCCTCGTCCTAATAGTATAGATACGGTATAGTGTATACTGCTTAACCAACATTCTGAGCAAAGTATATGCTGACATCTTAAATAACCAATGCACACCCATTGTACAATGTTCAGTACTACATAGTAAATTGGTGACGGATACATTTCTTATAAGTGCATGTACAAACCAAAGTCATCTCCTATCTCAAGGATGCTGACGAAAACCTGGTGCGGCAGCAATTATAGATCAGAAGCAAAAACTAAAATTAATCTGAATTTTATATGTGCAGTTTCGATTTCCTCTGTTCTCTAGTTAAGTTAAAATGTGAATGTTTTTCTTGATTTATTCATAAATATAGTGCATGATCAGTGCACAACCATGACGGCACATTAAAGTGTCCAAACAACCACTGCATTTTTGTCATATTAGGGTACCTGCCATTATTTTTTAAGTATTTTGTGCAGATGCTCGTAAATTAACACTTAATTAACAGATTTTTTCATGAACAAAAAATGTTTCATTCCACCCTCGATTATTCTTTTTTGGTAGCATGTGGGCATGGCATGACAGGCACGACAACAATCATGTGCGGATACTGTAAATATACGTACCTGGTTCTGACAAAGTCTTTTTATTTATTAATTTTATTTTTATTTATTTATTTTTTCAGTTTGTCAGCTCATCAGAACAACCTACTGATCCTGTCAATTATGCCATAGATCAAGGGAAAGAAAAAGTTGCTATCTATCTCCTAGAGAAAGGATTTCCATTGTACCATGTCTACTGGGTAAAGTGTCTTTCTATATTAATTATGGCATGTTCACCATTTCATTTGGGGCTGATATAGTGCCCCATTCCCATTTCAGAATAACCTTTGTTTTTCCCCACTGTCAAACAATGCTCCCAACAGCTTACAAAACAGCAACAGCAACAACAAAAAAAAACCAAAACAAAAAAAACCCCAAAAAACAACAAACCCCCCCCCCCAAAAAAAAATAATAAAAAAATCATACTACTGAGAAAAATGGAAGGTTCTTTTACTTGTTTCTTGAAAGAGGTCAATGACAGGCTATGTGATAATATACATTAATAAAACTATAAAAAATATGTAACAGTTAGATTTTAAGCTTTTGAAATTTTTTCCAAATAGTTGCAAAAATTCCCCAAATTAAGCCATGGACCTTTGTCAAAAATAGCAGGTAAGGACCTTGTTTAAATTATCATAAACAAAAAAAGTCATTTATTTTATTAAATAATCTCAGTTCATCATATTATCTCAATTTATTATATTACATGCACGATTTTCCAGGTAAACTATTTTACCCGCAATTAAGGAAATGTTTATTTGTAGAATTTATTGACACTGCCAGTAACTATTCGAGAATGTTGTATCATCTGTTTACATTATTAGTTATAAAGAATTTGACAGGATATACAGACATATATAAAGGGCTGTTTGTAAATATTATTAGTTATGAAGATTTTTGACAGGTTATTCAGTCCTATATAAAAGGTTATATTGCAAACACACTTTTATATACGGTCATATAACCTGTCAGAAATATTTATTATGAATTTATAATAATACAGCAAGTATCATTTTCTTAGAGAAAGGTTTTGATTCTTTCATAAATTGACAGCAGCTATTTACATAAAACTATGTAAACTTTATGATTATCCAATGAAAAGCGACATTACAAACATACAGGATTATAAAATATTTAATATATATCTTGCAGGAGGATAGGGCTGTGTGTGACGAGTGGTGCCGGAAAGATCACGGACCCGACAAGTGTCCAAGACAGTACGATTGTGTCCAGAATGCAGAGAATCGAGGCATGGAAGCACTGAAATTACGTATAGACGCAGTAAGAGAAGGAAAGAGTAAACCAGGAGATGGAATATCTGAACCATTTGTAGACAAATATATGCCACACACTCCTCCACCTAAACAAACACGACCTATGTATGATAAGGTATGATGTAATGAAAGAATTAACTTTATGAGTAATGACACTTTTGTATGTATGTGCAGCAAACATTATTTTCTGTATTTTCCCAGCAAGAGAAACCAATGTGAAAATTTCCCCTGCAAGGGAAAACAACGTGATAATTTACCATGCAAGGGAAAAGTGTGTGATTATTTTCCATGCAAGGGAAAAGAACATGATAATGTCCCCTGCAAGGGAAAAGTTGTGATAATTTCCCCTGCAAGGAAAGACAGTGGATAATTCCCACTGCAAGGGAAAAGAGCGTGATAATTTCCCCTGCAAGGGAATACAACGTGATAATTCCTCCTGCAAGGGAAAACAGGGTGATAAGTTTCCTTGCAAGGGGAATCAACGTGATAATTCCCCCTACAAGGGAAAACAGAATGATAATTCCCCCTGCAAAGGAAAACAGCATGATAATACCCCCTGCAAGGGAAAACAACATGAAAATACCCCTGCAAGGGAAAACAACATGATAATTCCCCCTGCAAGGGAAAATAACATGATAATTCCCCTTACAAAGGAAAAGAGCATGGTAATTCCGCCTGCAAGGGAAAAGAGCATGATAATTCCCCCTGCAAGGGAAAACAGCGTGATAATTTCCCCTGCAAGGGGAAATAACATGATAATTCCCCCTACAAAGAAAAAGAGCAGCATGGTAATTCCGCCTGCAAGGGAAAAGAGCATTATAATTCCCCCTGCAAGGGAAAAAACATGATAATTTCCCCTGCAGGGGAAAACAGCGTGATAATTCCCCTTGCAAGGGAAAAGTATGTGATAATTTCCCCTGCAAGGGAAAACAGCGTGATTATTTCCCCTGCAAGGGAAAACAGCGTGATAATCCCCCCTGCAAGGGAAACCAACATGATAATCCCCCCTGCAAGAAAAAACAGCGTGATAATTCCCCTTGCACTGAGGGAAAACAACATGATAATTTCCCCTGCAGGGGAAAACAGCGTGATAATTCCCCTTGCAAGGGAAAACAGCGTGATAATTCCCCCTGCAAGGGAAACCAACATGATAATTCCCCCTGCAAGGAAAAACAGCGTGATAATTCCCCTTGCACTGAGCGAAAACAACATGATAATACCCACTGCAAGGGAAAACAGCGTGATAATTGGCCCTTCAAGGGAAAACAGTGCGATAATACACCCCCCCCCCCTGCTAGGGGAAAATAACATGATCATTCCCCCTGCAAGGGAAAGCAATGTTATAACTCCCTTTGAACCTACTTAGTTTTAGCTTGATAAGATCACCTTAGAAAATAAGCATTTTTAATTTTTTTTTCCAAACTTGCTTAATTTGTGTAGGACTGTTATAATTAGTTATCTTAAATGGAGACGTTTACGTTTAGAATGGAGTGTCTGAAAGAATTAATCACTGTTACCATTGTAAAAGTTTACTCAGGTGGTAAGCCAGTCAAAATGAGCAACCATAGGAATACCTTCTTGAGATAATATCATGATTATTTTTTTAATTTCAGGATGACCAAAACAGATTTGTGCCTGAGAAGAAAGAAAAATCACACGCAGATGAAGCTAGGGAAATTGTCGCCAAGTATGGTGTCAAATATTGTAATAAGGTAATGTTTCTGATAACTTTTTTGAAAATTTAAATCAAAATTTATCTAAACCAATAGCTTGCTTTTTGTATGCTACAAAAATAACTTTTAGCGCTTTGATGAAAGACTGCTTTTTTGTAAAATTTTTATTGACTTTACATAAGATTAATATTGTAATTATAGCATAATTGGTGCTTTTTTAATTTTTGTTCTTACCATGTGTTCTTGACAAACACTTATCTAATTAACATGTGTATGTCTTGTAGAAAGGACAGAAACCTGTACCAAACTGCTCTAGAACCCCGACCCTATCCCCCACCCCCATTTTTGTAATTGAGGGTTAAAGCTGCATGCCTCCAGATGAGCCAAAATATTTCAAGAAAATCAAACTTTAGAAAAATTTACTGAGAATATAAGAAATTTAAAAAAGATAAAAGTATTAATTTAATGTTTTGTGTAATAAATGACATGTATCTGTACATGATATTTTTGTTTTACAGAAAGGAGAAACTCTGCTACATAAGTATGTTGACAAACCAAGAGTATATATGTATGTGTTTGCCAATCATGGAGTACCCATTAATGTACAAAATACTGTAAGTAATTCATTTTTTATTATATTTAACATTTGAATATATAAAAGTTTACCATAACTTACTGTTTTCTGGCCGCCGTATAACTTACTTATTATCTTGCCATGTAACTGTTTTTCTTGCCGTATAACATACTGTTTTCTTGACGTATAACTTACTGTTTTCATGCCGTGTAACTTACTTTTTTCTTGCCGTAAAGCAGTTTTCTTGCAGTATAACTTACTGTATTTTTGCCGTATAACTTACTTTTTCTTGCCGTATAACTCTTTTCTGGCCGTTTAACTTACTGTTTTCTTGCTGCATAATTGTTTCATTGTGGTATCGACTAATATACCAGATTTTTTTTCAGTTTGAAATGATAAAATAATGAAAAATACACATTTGATGTACATTTATAGGAATTTTAGTTATTTGTGATATTCTTTGATTATTATTCTGATAAAAAAATCTAACATCAAAGTCTCTCTCAAAGATTGCTTAAAAACAATTTTGTAGACACAATTAATTGTCAAAATAATGGTAATACATAGGAAATTAAGACTTTTCAATGTGGGAAAAAAAACCCTCTAAAAACGTACTGTTTGTATTTGTGATAACCTGACATTTGGACTGGAGGTATTTTTATATGATAAAGGATGCCTTCTGTTTATTGACACCAAAATTTCATGATAAAGTACTGGGAAGACAAAATGACAACCTATGTATCAACCTATTGAACGCCAATGTTACGCCCTATGTGTCAGCCTATGTACCAACATTTGTGTCTACATATGTGATGGTATACATGCCAACTTATGTGACATCATATATGAGTGCCTATGTGATGACACATGTGTTAACCTAGGTGATAACATGTAAACCTATGTGTTGATGTATGTGCTGATATATGTGCCAACCTATGTGACAGCATATGTGATGATGTCACATGCTGACCTATGTGTTTGCCTATGTGATGAAATATGTGACAAAATATATGTATTATAGACTGGGTCAGAATACTTTTTTTATTCTTTAATAATTTAAAATTTTCAAATGTATTCTAGAATAATTTCGTATCCTTTTGTCTATGATTATCTTGTTAAAAATTTTGATATTTATTTTAGAATGGTGATACGGCGTTACATCTTGCAGTCAGAAAAGGTAGAGCTGACGTTGTAGAAGCACTAGTACAATGTAGCGCAGATCTTTCCCTCCGAAATAGGGTTTGTTCTTAAAATATTTTACCAAAACATGCAACCAGACCTGAAAATTAACTTAAGTGAACATTCAAATTTGATGTATTAAAGTCAAACAAACACTATTAACGTCATATGACAACTTTCTAGCTTTACTGGTGGAGGAATACCTCAGATATCCATTTCACTTGAGTAAGAACCATTGGCCTTTCATAAGCTAGCCGGGATTGCTTCTTCGCATGAAAGAATCCAATGTCAAACCCACAGTATAAGGGGGAAAGTGGTTAAAAGTGAGTGACCTATGCAGCTTGACCACTGAGGCTCCTTTTCCTGTATAGAACAGGGATAAAGATTCAAATGCATCAGAAAGTTCTAGATCTTGATTCTGTTCTATAACAAGACCAAAACTAAGTATTCGGTCACAAGAATTTTTTTATTTCTATACCATTGTAGGATCTTATTAAGACCGCCTCAGAATTTATGTGTTGGGGGCGATTTCATGTGTTTTGGAATCGATAATTATTTTCGATCAATTGTCATAAATCATGATAATTTGAGCCACGTCACGACAAAACCAACATAATGGGTTTGCGACCAGCATGGATCCAGACCAGCCTGCGCATCCGCGCAGTCTGATCAGGATCCATGCTGTTCGCTTACAGCCCCTTTAACAAGTAAAGAAACTGATAGCGAACAGCATGGATCCTGATCAGACTGCGCGGATGGGCAGGCTGGTCTGGATCCATGCTGGTCGCAAACCCATTATGTTGGTTTTGTCGTGACGCGGCTCATATAAATTATTTTCGGTCAGTTGTCGTAGTCTCCGTGTCCACGAGTGACGTATTCAACCAAATGCCATAATTGACACAATGTCGTATTCGACTAGATGTCTTTCGACAAAATGTTTTTTGTCGACAAAAGGCTACATTGGGAGTCTATCATAAGACAAGCTGGGCAGTGCCCAGTAATTCTACCTGGGTAACTGGTGATACCATAAATAGTGCACTGAGTCATAAATGTACATGTATAACCATGTGAGAATCAAACACCATGTGACCTGAATCTTGACATTGTAGCTAAGTAACACAATTAATGAATAATAATAATTGTTTGTGTGAAATATTTAAATTTTGATAACTCAAAATATTATTTGAGAAGCTTGCAGTTAGATAAACTTCTCATTTTAATATTTTTAAAAAAAATCTGAATGCTAAATAAAAATTTGCCATTTCAACACCTTTAAGTGCAGTAACAGGTTAACTGCTATTAAATTTCAATAGGAGTTAACCTGTTACTGCACTAATGGAACAATTTGAAGATTAAAAAAAACAAAAAACAAAAAACAAACAGTTTTGGCATTGAGAAATCAAAACCAGATTCACTGATCTTTTATTTAAGCTTTATCATGCTTTGCAATTAAAATCCAATGTTTGTGAATTTAAGATGGGACAGACACCTGTGGATGAGGCAGAAGGAGAAATCAAGTCTTTCTTGCGGATTTTCGAGGTATGACATAAAAATATTTCTCTCTATTTTTTTTTAAAAGAAAAGGAAAATAAGCTTTAAATAGTCATGATATGATCTATAATGATAAAGTTTATATTTGAACAATTAGTAAGAACATTTTTCGGCCAGTTTTTGGATAAAAGAACCCGTCATTTTAGGCATCTATTAGATGCAGAATTCATAGCAGAATGCCTCCAGATTCTTGCTAATTTTCATGGAAATTTTGAAAATGTGTTAAAAAGTAAAATACACATGTATTTTCAAGACAAGTTAACAAAGAAAGTAGCTTACTCAGGGTTGACAGTGCATCTAACAGCACTCTAAATCCATGTAAATATGACTAAATAAAGATCAAAATATGCAAGAAAAGCCCTTACTGCATTAGGCAAGCAGTAGAAATGTGGTGATAAATAGTGCAAAATCAGTCATTTATTGCATATAAAATAAGAATTATTGCTTGAATTCTTGATATTTTTACTTTTTTTTTTAAATCTTAGAACAATTTTTTCTCAAAATTGATTTTCTTGGCTCATCTGGAGGCAAACAGCTATAAATAATTTGATTAAAAATAAACGAGGGGAAATATCTTTGTTGATAATTTTGATGTTACACAGTTTTTCACCAAGAGGGTTTGTGTGCCTTTAAACGTTACACATGTATATTTAGTCTACAATATTTTACATATGGTTTTACTGAACAGTATAAATTGCTCTAATATTTGATGATTTTATTTCTCTTTTACAAATATAGCCCGGATTTGTGCTTGCTGTTACTAAAAACTCTCATTTGCTTCAAAAAAATTTCAAAAAATATTGGTGTAATGTAAACGGAATTTGTAAGGTACTGGTTTCTACTAAGTAGGATTCTTTTAAGTTGCTCGTTTCCATGGAAACATTTTAGAGTATATATTTTCAATCATAATTGGGAAAATACTGTTTAAAAAAATAATTCTCAAAATTATGATAGAATGAAAGTTTATGTTAAAGCTTGGAAGAACACCATGGGCATTATTTCAAATTTCTATGGAAATGAAATAAAAAAAAATCCTCAAAATTTTATTGTTTCAATTGGCATCATTATTAGAATTCTATATTTGTAATACCTACTTTGTTTCCACGGCAACAGAGCAATATTCCATGGAAATATTTCTACTTGTTTCCATGGACATACTTTGTAGATTCCATGTTTTTCCTGATTGTAGTTTTGCTAGTTTTCAATTCTGTTAACATGTTTTATCTTTTCATTCCTTCTTTTAATTGGTTTTCTTTTCGCTAGATTTGAGTTTAATTTGCATGACAGATTTTGCTGTATTCATCACCTTAGTGCAGTAACAGGTTAACTCCTTATACATTTTAATAGGAGTTAACCTGTTACTGCACTAAGGTGACAAGAAATGTGGAATTAAGGCTTAAATTACTGATGGCTTGAGAAAGTTAAGACAAAAAGTATGTTAATATTATACTAGAAAAAAACCTACAATCTGATTATTTCTTCCAACCTTTCAGTATTTCTTTCCCAACAAATTGAACCAGTCTCATAATTTTTCCCTGCTGATTTTGTGAAATCGACTCAAATCTTACTTTGAAAATATAAAAATTCTCTTTTAATTTCTTGAATGGCAAGTGCTTTGCATGAAAGACGAAATCCCTCTAAGCTAAGACATGAGTGAAGCTTAAATCTAAATAAATAAATGTACATTAAAGAAAGTCCAATAGGAAACGATGCACACTCAGTTTGATTGAGCCTGTTTATGAATGCTGTGTAATGTCTACACCAGATAGCAATAATTTCAGTCAAACTCAAGAGTTTAACTTTACGATTGATGATTGGTGATTGATTTGGAAACATCAGCTTCTTTGTGGCATATTGGTTGCGTTATAGGTTAAGGCATCAGAATAATCCCTGCCTGATGCGACAGAATGGATCCAAATTACTGGGGTCTATGCATCCCTTAGCTTCCAGCAGGTGAGGTGGTTTTGACCCCTTTAAAACGATGTTAGTCAAAATTATCTTTCCTGTTTCGACGTTATGTAACTTAAATTGGGTTGGTGCGCCGTAAAACAATACGAAACATACATACCCCTCCCCCGAGAAGCATCGGCATGTTTATTAGACATTCTCCTTGATAGTAACTCTTTCTTTTTTTTCTCTTGTCTTTATCTTTATGTTCGAAATTATTAAACCTGAAAATACCAACGATTTCTTATTTGACCAACCGCTCTTTTTCCCCTTTTAGAAATCAACTAAACTAATGATGAAACGAGTATGATTAGCTAGGTATTAGATATTTTATGTTATATTTTAGTTCAGTGTGACGTTAGTTATTTTGTCCTATGTTTTAGTGCGGTGTGATCCTAGCCGTGCGGGATTCACATTTCAACCAATTGCTTCGTCAAGTTAAACGCAGTTGGTGTAATGTTCATACAAAGGTCAAGGTACGTTGTAGAAATATTTTATACATTAGTTAAATGTACAAACCATCGGTATAATAAACATGTACATGTATATGTGTTGTTTAGATGTTAGTTCGATCCTGGTATATGTTGTAATGTTAATATATTTTCCTCAAACAACAATGAATCTTTGTAAAAATGATCGAGTGTTGAAATAATATTAAGCACTGATGAAATATTTTAGCCATATAGAGAAAGGGGGCAGAAACAAAAATATTGCAGTTCTGCACAATCTTTGTTTTGTTTTTCAAAAGCAGAGGCAGTTTTTTATGTGATAATGCATACATGTAGTTACTTTCTCACAAAGTTATTATTGGTAGGAAACAATTATAATTGGCATGAATATTTTCATATATAACACTAAGAATATCCAAACATAGAAATAAGGAATAGGAAAATGTTTATTTAAAAATGTGCTTATTACATGTATTATGATGATATTTAACATGAAAACTAATATTATTCTCCAAAAGATTTTTACCTAAATATCAAAATTTCCTTATCTTATATTTTCTGTCTTTCAGAATGACAATATCTAACTGCATGCACAGTTTATTTTTACGAAATTTGTGTAAAGAATTAATCATCCTCTTAATTTGAAAACCAGTCTCAAAATAATTGTCATCTATTCGTCGATTTTGAATTTGAAATTTAAATTTACAGCCAATCAGAGGACTCTCAGTTTCAGACAGGTCTTGAAATTGAAATGTTATGTTTCCTTTTTTCTCTAGTTTGAACTTGAAAAGTTGTGTTTTTTTGTGTACATGTGCGTTGTTGTTGGCATGATTTGTGTGTATTGTTTAGTGCATGTGTGTTTGTTTTGATGAACATGTGTGTTTGGTTTGTGTAAGAAATTATTTGTATGTTTAAAACATAATTTTCTGAATAATTTTCAAATTTTCATGATGTGTATCCCAATATTTTGTTAACTTACTTGTTCTCTTCTGATGTATTTTGTGCCCCATAGTGTCACATAAGGCCAGTTTATTATTAACACCTGACTTCTTAGCACTTTAAATAGATTATGCAACAGATGATTAAGAAAAATAAATTGAAACTCGTATTTTTGTGCTAATCTTAGCACAGTTTGAGAGAAAAGCATTGCAACGCTTCTCAGTTTGGCACATTTTTTCACAATTAAAATATTTATTCTGTAATAACGGAGTGAGCAAATGTTATAACATTTGCACATTATTAATTGGTGTGGACCTACATAAAAACATTAATCTCGAAAAATTATGTCCAGTCTCATCATGTCAAAAATCCTCAGTGGAGTCACTTTAATAATCATTCAAATTGAGCTGCATCATCAGTGGCCTTTTAGCTTTTGTTTTGAGATTCTGCATTGCAATAATTAAAATGACATTCTATAAATAGTTGCAGGAAAGAAAAGATTATTTTATTGAACCAATACATGATTTCAGTTGAAATTAATTAAATAGAAATCAGACACAAACTGTTTTTTTTTGTTTCGTTAAAACAACAACAACAAAAAACCCAAACAAAACAAAACAAGAAACAAACCCAAAAGCAGTTAAGACAAAAATATCCTATACATGTATAAAATATAATTTCCTTATACATGTGTAAAACATGTTCTGTTGATAATCAATAAGTTTCAAAGCAAGAAATAAGTTAAATTTAATTATGTAAAAAATAACATTGTTAGAAGTGAAGTATATGTATTTTTATTTCCAAAACATACATGTAATAACTAATTAACTATATTAATGTTCTGTCAAAATGTTGACAAAAGGGCATTATATTTTTTTGTTAAAATTTTCATTATCTGATGTATATTAATACATAAGATTTACCTTAATTTTGTTTGAAGGTATAACGCTAAATTATGTAACTGTCTCTGAAAGGAGTTTTTTTGTGTCTCGAAAAAAAATTCTTAAAGATAATGCTATGCTCATCATTCTTGTGTAAAGTACGTATTTTAATTACAGAAATTTATTGAAACCTATGAAATTCTTACTGAATATGTCTCATTTGGATAAAAGAATGAATATACTATGTATGCGAAGCTGTGTTCCATTTTACAGGTCAAGTGAAGTTCGTCTTTTCTTGAAAAAAAAGCCAGTCTTTTAAATGACACTTATATATTCAAATTGTGACCACCTATTGTGTGAAGGGTTAAAAACACAACATATGTACTATGTATGAAGTCAAAACAAAAACATGTTTATTTTATTATTACAAAGAGACTGTGTAGCATATATCAATATTTTCTAATATGAAATTTGAACATAGTTTATCTTTAATAAATTGAAGGGTTAGTGTTTGAAGTAATAAGCAGGGTATGTTTTAAATAATCACTAAGCTTACTTTAATTAGCAATAAACTTTTTTTTTCAATTCTTTAAAATGTAATTCATGTGCGTGACACTTTTGTGAAAATCCTTTCCAGCTTCAACCTTAAGAATTTTAAAACAATATCATCACCTTAGTGCAATAACCCCTACGACTTCACCTATTACTGGACTAATGTGACGAAATTGTGGTTTTACAATTTTTATGGTATATTTGGTAAATTACACTCTTTTAAAATTAAAACACTATTTGATTGGTGTTGCTTAGTCATGTGACCAAAAGGTTTTTACCAAAATTTGCAGGATGATAAAAGCTTATTAGAATGGACAATGGAGAAAGCCGATGTAGGCATGCTTTCTCTGTCACCTGAGATGAAAGTATGCTCAAAAAATGAATTGAAGACCCAGGCTGACATAGCACGAAACTCTTACCGAGTCCTGTGCGATTGCAGACCAACAAGTGTAAGTTTTATTTCTTTAACTTATAAAAATATTACATAAAAATATAGCAAGTAAAATAGCAAGTAAAATGAAAGTTGCTGGCCTCCAGGTGAGTACAACAGAATTAAAAAAATGATCCTTATTTCATCTTGATATACCCAAAATCCATAATAGATATTTCCAAAAACGGAAGCTGGAAAATCCATTTAAAATGGGAGGCAGACAAATCCATTTAAAATGGGAGCTGGCCAGATCATTTAAAATGGAAGCCTTAGACTGATCAATTGAAAATGGGAGGCAGGCAAGTCCATTTAAAATGGGAGGCAGGCAAATCCATTTAAAATGGGAGTTGAACAAATCCATTAAAAAACTAAGCAGTTTAAGGGTAAAGTTAATGATAAAAAATCAGGATGCTCAAGTTTATAAATCAGAAAACATTTTTTAAAATTTTTTACCAACTGTTTAACTAATATTTAGAGTAAAGTAGTGTATAAGTAACAGAGAAACAATGCGTCTTTTAAATATTTGATTGAATTAGATTTTTAAGCATCATTTCTTTTCTACAACTGCTTATTTAAGTTAAGTAAGGGCTACAAGTATTTATGTATGTTCTGACATGTTATAGTTAATTTTGATGAGTCATATTTTTTGAATTTGTAGGAGTTAATACATGCAGTATTATGTGAGGACGTGGAGTTGGCACAGCAAGTTTTGTGGGCAAATAAAGACCTGAAAGTTAATATCAGATTTAGGGTAAGCAGTAAAAATGATTGTTATATGTTTCTAAGATATATAATGAAGATTATCAAGTTTGCTGTTCAGATTAAAGGTATGTAATATGCTTGTCATGATACAGGGATTTAAAACACTTTAACATATGTTTAGTTTGTCAAATCATTGTGGTGCTCTAACAATAATGAAAGCTTGAGGCTTCATTGGAACAGGTGTTGGAGAGTTGTTTCTCAAAATCTTTGGTCAAAATCCTTTCTTTTATGCAAGTAAGCATTTTGTCTAACTTTTAGAATGTTGTTGCTTTCCGTGCTCAAATAGTCAAGAAAAAACAGCTTAAACATTGTAGCTATTTATTCAGGGAAATATGCATAAGCACATACTACATTGTCACATAATTATTATATCAACATGCATATTATAAACACACTCAAATGCAAGGAAAATAATTTTAAAGTCGAGTAGTATGTTTTATTACCTTAGGATTGCCTATTAAACTAAAAGCTTAGTTCCATGACAGGATTGGAACCCACGTGACTAGTGATCCGTATAGATGACTAGTTTGCGATTGTAAACAAATCAGCCAATAATTTGCAGCCACAAAAGTTTTAAAATATTTTGTAAGTTAAAAAAGCTTAAAATTTTCCTTTTGACCTTTTCATAGGCAGTATAATTAGAATTTGTAAAAAGATAAAGAAATACTTTTCAATATTTCTCGTTCAGGATCGAAAAGGAAAGACGTTACTTAGTCATGCTATTGAAACTAACAACTATGAAATGGTTAAATTACTGGTGGTCAATGGTGCCAATGTAGCTCAAGTCAGAGTCAGGGAGAATGAGCAAGTAAGTATGAAAAAATCCTGGAAGTATATTATAAAAATGTAAAGATTAGTGGCAAGGGTACTATGTAATTTGTCTTGTTCTGTGCCGAAAAAAATAAAATAAATTAATAAAAATACATTGTAAAAAAATGCTCATAAAATAAAAAATTCAGGAAAGATCTGTGTTGAAATATTTTTTCTTGTTTAATTTAGCAAAGAAAACAACACTTTTTGTACATGTTTTAGTATTCAATAATCATAAAGAATCTTGAGTCAGCAGAAGCAACCAAACAACATCTGTACCACGCCATGACAAAACCAACATAATGCATTAGCGACCATTTGCTCGCAATCTGATCAGGATCCATGCTGTTCACCTACAAACCCTATTACAAGTAGAAAAACTGATAGCAAACAGCATGGATCCTGATCAGACTGCGTGGATGCGCAGGCTGGTCTGGATCCATGCTGGTTGCAAACGCACTATGTTGGTTTTGTCATGGCACTGCTAATTTTATGTTAACTTTGATATTTACGCGTCAAAACAGCCAGCAGAGAGCCAAACTTGAGCACCTTTGAAATCTGGTCTCTCTCTAAACTGACGCATGTTTTGTTTAATGGCTCTCTTGTTACAGAAATCAATTAAATTAAACCTCCCTTATCCAAACAAAATGTCCGGTCCCAATTTCATTCTTTCTGTTGTTAATAGTAAACAACCTTTTAGATCCAGAACCTGTCTGCTCCAAATTCCGGAATTGTTTTAAATATAAAGATTATTATGATGTTTTATAGGAAAATTAAATTTGTAGATCAAAAAATTGTTGCCCTTTTTTACAATATTATTTAGTGTAAGGTTAAATAACAACAAAAGGTATAAGCTTATTAGGCTGATATAATTTTCATTTTGCATTTTCAATTTGTTTCAAAATATTAAGAATTTTACTCTTACAGACTGACGTAACTGTTCCACTATATCAGAAGGCCTTACGAAGAGATTTAGATGTAAACATTGTAAAGCTTTTACAGACAGTGCTTACAGATAGTACTGAACATCAAGAAAAAGATGTGGTAAGATAAAGTCTTTGTTGTGTTGCCTCTTCAAAGTAGTGTTATATAGGGATCACTTCTCCATCCGTTTGTCTAACTGTCCGCACTACCGAATAGGGTTAGAGGGCCATAACTGTAAACAGAACAAAAGGGAACAATGGAGTTCATTTTGTAACATAAAAGGAATGGGTCGATAGCCCTTCATTAAACAAAAGAAAATAACAATAGAAATGACCCTTCATCCCAATTTGGTCGCATGTTCGTCCATCAAAAAACTTGTCCGGAAAACTCCTCAAAAACTACTGGTGCAATTTGATCCATATTCTAAAGTAGTACACCATTCTAAACTTGTAAATACTTGAAATCAAGTTTATTCTTGTTAGCTTTTACATTTGTTTATACTTGCAATGTCTAGTAAACAAGAAAGCCCTAGTACATTTTTGTATACTTGTACGCCCTTGAAAAAAACTAGTATTTTATTTCAAATGAATTTCCCTAATACATAGAGAATGAGTAAATCGCAATTTTCCTGTAGTATACATTTTAAAAAAAATGCGACTTATACTAATCGGTATAAAATTGTAGTAACATAACCATTTGACATTAACAAGTCTACGTTGCAAAGAAATAAAAAGAAAAATCTTAAAAATTTTCATGTAATTCATTGTTATGTAAACATTGTTTTTATATGAATACTTATAAATAACGTAACAACTTTTTTTATTTAATACTTATAAATAACGTAACCACTTTGGAGCCAGCATTATCTAAAATAGTTTTTTTTTATAACAATTGGACTTGGTTGAAATGTTATTGAGTTTAACCACACTACCTTAAGCGGAGCGAGATCAGTACCTTTAATTTGTCGCCCTTCTTGATTATTTGCAATAGATTTCTTTGTGAATATTTGTTTTTTTGTATTATTCTTATAGCCTTACATGTATAGAATAGTTGTTATAAAAATATTAAACGTATATATATTAATGAGTTGTTTTTAAGTTATTGTTCAAAAGTTTAGTTTAACAATAGTTCATTGCAACCATTCTATAACATCATGTATTTACTTTTCAGTCAAGGGGCGTCCGTGGCCGAGTGGTTAAGGTCGTTGACTTCAAACCACGTACTTGCCCCTCACCGCTGTGGGTTCGAATACCGACAGGGGCTTTAGATTCTTTCATGTGAGGAAGCTATCGCGCTAGCTTACGGAACGTCGGTGGTTCTACTCAAATACCCGTTCGTGCCTGAAATAATGCACGGAACGGCACCTGAAGTCTTCCTCCACCAGTAAAGCTGAAAGTCGCGATATGACCTATACTTTGTCGATGTGACGTAACCCCCCCCCAAAAAAAAAAAACAAACTAGTCAGTACTTACTTACTTACTTTCCCGTTGTGACTGATGCTGCCTCTAAGGGTTGAGGCATCAGAATATTGCAGCCACCTTTTCACCCTGCGTGATCATAAGTGGTGACTTAATAGGTTCCAGTATCTACAGTCTGAGCATATCTTAGTTCCAGGAGGCGAGGTGGCTTTGACCTCTGTTGTTGCTTTTAGTTTGTAACACCAGAGGAATAGCCAAAATTATCTCCCTTACTGTTCCGTCACCATATGACCTAAAATGTGTTGATGCGCTAAAAACCAAACCAAACAAACAGCACTTATTTTAAAATTACCCATTTACTCGTGAATTGTTTTGTCAAGAATGAAAGATAAACAGGTACCATTTTAAAGTACATGATGTAGCATGTTTATTATAACAATGCCATCATTTTAAAGCTTTATTTAATCAGTTTATAAAAATAAAGCAAATAATTTAAGAATGAAAAAATATCTTAAGGTAATTATAAAGATATTCTGTATATCAATTCTTTTCAGAACGGTAACACCCCTTTGTTGCGAGCTATTGAGAATGGAGTAGATACACAAACTATTCATTGGTTAATTAAAGCAAGGAGAGGCTACTCACTCATGGACAGGAACTGTGATGGTTTTACTCCTAGAGAAATAGCTTTCAAGAGAGGCAGAGATAATGTTGTGAAAATGATAGACAGGGTAAGCAAACTAATCTGATTTAGTTTATGATTGACAGGGCGGTAAGCATTAAAAAGTTATAATCCAATTTCTGATTTAGTACAATGACAGACAGGATGGCAAACATTACAGGACAAACATTCTATATCTGATATAGATAAATGATAGGCAGGGTGGCAAGCATCACAACATTCTATATCGGATTTAATTTTTGTCATAAAAATTGTCAGTAAATTCAAAATAGAGGCTGTTTGATATAACTTGTATTTTGATTTAAAGTTTTTTAGGTCGTTAGCAGGTCCAATCTGTGTGTTTACCAGAACCTTTATAAATATTTAAAAGTAATCGGTCTAAGGTCTTAATTAGTATTGTATTACTTTGAGACACTCGACTATTTATTGAAAGTTATTATTTTTGTGAAGTTGCTTAAAGTTTACATATGTGATTATCTTGGAAAGTGACATTGAATTTACTTATTTGCTTACAATATCTAAGTGATTAATTAGATACTAATTAGTACAGCTGCTTATGGAAAATGATGTCAGGAATATTACAATAAAGATATCCCTGTGAAATCCAAAGTGATATCTAATTACATGACCAACAGTTTGCTTGTAATGTCACCTAAAATGCAATGTGGTTTAACCTGGGAAGTGTCATGCCTGAGAAATTACCCAGCAACAAATAAATTAGGAATACGAAGGCTGTTTTTTTTTTATAAAACATCAGGTTTAAATTTTTGTATCATTTGCTGCCATACAAATAGCACATATTAAATTAAATATTGTATTTTTGCATCCTATTTCAATACATAATTCATATTCTGCAGGTTTTTTAATTAGTTTATGTACTTTGATTTTGACTTTTATTTTTCAGTACATTGCTAAAGAACTGCCACCAATTGTGTTACGACTTTTCCCAGTTGCTTTTTACCCATCAGAACTTCTCAATATTGTAGACGAGGTAATATAAGGTTCATTTATCAAATATGAATGAAATTAGACAAGAAAAAAGACCCACTCTTGCTCGTAAATGGATAGATATAAAGATAATTCCATTGAAAGAAAATTTAATTCTCTAAATAGCCTTCGAGTACTTTTTTCCAACATTATTTCAAGTAATTTGATTTAATGCTCTGCACGGCAATTTTATTACTATTATTTCAATAAATTCATTGCAATAGATTTAAATTTAAAGACAAAAATGGCTCGTGAATATTGTTGTAGAAATAACAATTTTTAGAATATATTTTATGTACAGGATAAGGATGGTGGTGAGGTATGATAGTGGATATTTTAACGTTTGACCTGATCTTAACACTCAACTTTTAACATTTTCTATCAGTCCCTTAATTCCATTTTAATCTAATGACATTCTTTAACACTTAGCCGATCTTCAACACCAACGGAAATGTAAAGTTCTATACAGTAGATTGAAGACTACTCATTGGCCAATTTAAAGTTAAGTCAGTCACAATCGGCCAATCAGATTCGACCTAAATGGGATTTTGAAACCCTTAACAAAGTCTTTTAGTCAACCGAAGGGATTTAGGTCGGTCCCTCTGTAATAAGCTGAGAGAACCTTAAACAGGAACACAAGATATGTTGCCGTCACAACTTAGGGTTATAAGGACACCGTCATTAGTCTCAGTAATAATGAATTTTAGCTGCTTACTAATTACCATGCTGAACCAGTACCAATATACATGTACATGTAGTTCAGGTTAAACCAACTAGGCATGAGCCTATGAATAATACTTTACCGTTTGTTATTAACAGATCACCCTGTCCTTTTAAATTTAGGAGTTAAACATGTATTTAAAATACATACAATTAAATCTTTGACCCTCCATTTTAATATGTAGGTGAGTCATCTTATGTTAAGGATTTTAGAGCTCTTTTTGCATAACAAAAACTATATTGTTTATCAATAATAAATTTACTAATACAAAGCTTTATTTAAAAACCTCAGTAAATCTGCTTTTTAATGAGCTAATATTTACTTGCTCTAATATATTGTAGTGTGTTTATTACTTTCTTGCTTTAAAGTTAAAAAGCTTGCAGTATTCTATTTATTGTAAGAGTATAACTAACTATGATTATTAGAGTACCAGACCGGAACGTGGTTCTAAATTCAAAAAGTTAAAATTCTCTTTAGCCTTCGTGCTTTTCATTAATTTAAAAGCTGCTTATTTATCAACTTAAGTATCAAATATGCATTTTTAGTATCCCATTTTTTATCATCCAAGGAAAACGCTGCATTTCTTAAATATTCGTGTGTTAATTTTCATCAAAAAACAAAAGTCGATACTATATTGAATTCCGTTCATAGTCAACTTCGTTTTTCATAGTGCTTCATAGAACCGCGTATTGACATATTTAAGTAAGTTATGAAGCCAAATAAAGCTTGACACTAAGTATGTTAGTAATCATCCGTAGCTGTTCTACATAATTAAAAACATTCTACTCCTGTCGCTATCGCTCCCATCGAAGTTTCTAATTTCTGTAGAACAGCACGGATGAACAAAACCACTTAAGCCGAATCTGGAATTTTTAGGGTAATTTTGTTGTGCTAAATGGTTCCAACAGATTTTTTACACACTGAATTCTGTGACCAACCTATATATAGTCGAATTCTTATCTCATGAATGTTCTAAATAACGTTATTTATTGTATTAAAACCATTGATGTTTTTCCCTTATTTTATGACGCTTGAATAGAAGTTAACTTTTTACACTTGAAACCTGTCACATCTCCTACTACATGTGCTAAAATTACTCGTTACTTTCAAGAGTGATATGATTGCTTAATTTGTTTGATTTACAGGAATATATTCAACAAATGGTTTGTATATATTCATTACACAGAACAACGTGTTAATTAGATTAGATAATTCAAATATTGTTTGGAATTCAATGATATCATCAAGTTTCAAACATTTTTATCTTTTTGTTTTTTTTAAATGTAATAAAATACGTAAGGATATGTAAAAATCAATGGATTGTTTACAATTAAGTACTGGATTACCAGTTTAGATTGTATTTCTGATTGGTTAAAATATTACAGCTGTTGATATGATTTTTAAGAATTTATTAAACTCCAAAGAAATACAATGTCTTCCAAATGACATAAAACAGTAAATAAATAATGAAATCAGAGTGATATCCGTGTTTGTAATGTTTCAATTATGCCAAGAAAACGTATGAAATTTGATTGTTCCGGTTTAAAAGCCTTTGCTATAAACTGTTTCTATGCTCAATTTCTACTTTATATGAAAAGAAAAATCCCTTACTTTTATAATAAAGATTTACATTACATGCTTTATATGACCGTGATCTTTTTCTGACACTGCAGTCATTACTTGAAATGGAAATAAGTAATCTTTATCTGTTAATAAACATTTTTTATTTCAAATAAAGTATATACGAGGGTTGTTCGGGAAGTTCTGAGAATTTTGTCATATCTCCTATATTTTTTGTTTCTAAGACGTAATATTTTGCACATACTAAGATTAGCATATCACGGAACTATTCCTTAAAATTGAATAGAATCAGACAACAATAGCCAGAAATAGTAGTAACCATAGCAACACTATAACGCCGCACCGGAGCAGTCCGACTCTAAAGAGAGGTATAACGCGCTACACTAATAATATTTCGTAATTTTGATAACGTAAAAAATGCGCGAAAACGCTGGTCAGCAGCGAAACGTCATGACGTAATTTCCTGAAAATATCATAACGTTATTTAAATTCTCAACGGATCAACATTGTTTTAAAGTTGTTGCCAAGAGCCACTGAGTAAACAACATGACGTCGATAGGTGACGTTGAATTGCGAAGCATCGTGAAATTTTGTGTTGCGCTGGAAAAGTCTTCCACAGAAACGATGAAAATGATCAATTCTACAGGAAAACACACAGAGCGGAATCTACCCAGTTAGAGATCAGCCTCTTGGGGTTTGAGATCTTAGAGCACCCTCCATACAGCCCGGACCTCGCTCCGATGGACTTCCGTGTGTTCCCGGAGCTCAAATCACAGCTGCGTGGAAAACGCTTTGACTCAGCTGACGATCTTGTTAAGCATACGCAAGCTATAGTCTCGTCCTTTACCGATAGCTGGTACGTGGAAACATACAATAAGTGGATCATCCGACACAGGAAATGCATCGAAATTGCAGGTGACTACGTTGAAAAGGTGCGACGATCGATGGACTTTAACGTCGCATAACGTTGCAAATGATGTCGGCGTGCTCCGGGTGTTTGTTATATGGTTATTTACTATTTTTATTATGTTTTAGTTTCTGTGTGTATGATGACGATATTTTCAGATACTGTACAGTATATATTGAAATAAATGCGTATATATTTATATTTACGCTAACACGACTACAACGTGTGCTATAAAACAATTCTCAGAACTTCTCGAACAACCCTCGTATAGCTAGATATATTAAGATGTGCCGGTAAGCTTTCTTTAACCCACATTGTGACATGAACCAAATGTTTAGAGTAGCAACTGCAAATGTTAGGTGTCTGTGATCGGTCTTCATGTAAACGCGTGTACAAAAATGTTTTTCAGAATTATCTAATATTGAAAAAAGTTATATATCAGACTTTTTAGAATTTTTTTTTTATATAAAATAGGTCTTCCTATAAGAGACCACAAGTGCTTAGAATAGACAGATTTTTTTTCTTGAACCAATTATTGGATTATCACTGTATTAAGCAAAATTAGCTTGTAGAGCCCTTAAGTAGGCCTCAAACAAATTTGCATTTTAGTTGATCTTTGAATGGTCCACTTGCTAATTATTGCTTTCCTTTCATGATTTGATGGATCAATCATCATTGATCCAATGAAGTCTGTATCTTAGTCTTTGCAATCATTAGAATATGTAATCTTTAGACATCTTTAAACTTGATAATGTTTTCTGTAAAGAACCCGGTAATACCCCTGAAATTGCTCCAGAGCTTATATAGATTTATCTATTGTGACATTATGACCTAGCCAGCAACATGTTTTTCATTTAGGGCGGTCTTTCGCGATCCTGTCTTTCTCTATTTTTTGAATCAATATATAGATCATAATTTCATTTACGTGATTTGTACATAATTGACCATTGATTTGTTTTCGCATGGTTTAAATATCAAATTGAATACAATGATGTTAAAATGTAAAGTTATTTTCACTTTTACCTGTGAACTCACCACTGAAATTTAGATTGGCATACTGTCATCACCTAAATTATACTTTATACGGACTATCATATACATAAATATGGTTACATAAATAAATCACCCCCACCCTTCAAAAAAACAAAAAACAAAACAAAACAAACGAGATACGAGATTTTTACTGTAAGAACGCATTGATATCATTTCCAGACTGGAGATTCTTTGGAACAGAAGCTAACCAAGGTTGCTAAAGAGCATCATGTGTCAACATGGATAGATGTTAACCAAACACAGGTACATTATATACGTTGACTTTCTTTCCAGATTTTTATACTTCACAACAGCAGGTGCCAAGTGCTGTGTGGCAGCCGTAAAATGTTGCCTCGTACTTCACTTCAGTGTTGTTATATTTTTCTGGTCCTTCCCTCATGTACAGACTCAGTCTGCAATTCTCTTGTAATTTTGTTGTGATAAATGCTTCTGAGGGATCACTTTCTTTCCAGATTTCTAAACGCAAATAACTTTATTTAGATGAAATGATCAACCCAATTTGATCAGTACAATTTTCACTTTATTGCTAAGATTAATTTTATGAGTAGAGTGTTGTACTGCATTTCAGTCCTTTTGTCTTACTGTTGTTTCAAATGCTACGGAAAAGTACTTTTTAGAAAGAAGTACGTATTTCACAAAATAGAAAATTTTGTCAAACTTTAAATTCTTGCTCAAATTAAATATTAAATAGACCGTATACTAAACAAAATGACTAATGCCAATTAATATATCTTGCTTTTATTTCAGAACAATGCTATAGCCTTGTTTGAAGCCGCAGCAACTGGGGATGTTAAAAAAGTTTTTCAGTATAATAACGCTAATTACCAAGACAAGGTGAACCATTTTGTTATTGTTTATTTTCTTTAATGCATTTACATTTTACATTTGTATAGTCTGATTTTATTGACCTGTCAATTATGAATACATTATAGGACTCATTTAAATATTCGGTCCCACTTCGGTTTGGTCCGTGTAGTTTACGAGAATTAATGTGAAGTATATTAGTCATGGATTGAAAGTCACGCCAGCGTAATGTGAAGGTTTTCGTTAATTCACAATAGCACAGTCGGTTAAGAGAATGCCTGATAGGTCTGATGAGAGGTCTGTGGTTCGATCCTTACTGTTGCCGTTGTTTTAGTACTCTTTCTTTATTTTTGCAGTATACTTTAATGGAACAGATTTGTAGTGTGTTTTACGGCATTGAAAATACATTTATTGATTTTAATCCGTTTCAATTTTAAACATGAATTCTTAAAACATGTTATTTAAAAAGAGTATAGACATAACAAAATTAAGTAAAACATAAAAAAAACCAAACAACATAAAATAAAATAATATATAGCTTCAATAATGTTGAAAGTATTAATAAGAAAAAACATGGACCAACGCGGTCTCGAACTTAAAACACGTGTGAGACTTAGATTATAAACTCGTGCTTTACCCGATTGCGCTATAACGCTGAGTACTATTAGTTAAGAGATAAAAATTAAATTAAATTTCATCGTACACCGTCTATCTTACGGAGCTTACCGAAAATCTACCGAAGATTAATATACTGTGTGCATCGACCGTGTAATCAGTGTTAATAAAACCAAACAATATAACCAAACAATATATCATATGATTATTTTCTGTCATTTTCTGGTGATATATTATAATTTCTTTGATCTTCTTTCAATAGATTTTTTTTCACAAAATCACAAAATTTTCTAACATGGTAATAGGTAGAGAAAATAGAGTTTTGAGAAAGTCCAAAGAAGACCTTTAGAAAACAGTAATTCAATAAATAAAGGATAGAATAATTTTTGTATTGGAGTCAAGTATTGTTTTGAATTTCAAATGTAAAACAGTAAATTCAATGCATGCTGTGCTTATAAAACACTTACATATAAAAGGAAAGCTAAAGAATAGGTACTCTTTACTACAAGAACGTTCATATCCTGAAATTTGAATAATTGATCGGGAATGATAATTTGCATTTCACGTTCTTTAATTCTATTAGCGTCATAAAATTTGACTTGTTAGAAATAAGAACATGGTAATAACTTGTTAATTATTCAGGAAAGCCATTAAGGCAGACCAACAAGATACATGTATGACAAAAATGTGTCAAAATATGCTTAAAAAACACAAACATGAAAAAAAACTGTAAGAAATATAAACTTTAATCTGATGAAGATTTCAAAATTTTTATTAATGTATTATTGATGAATTGCTGATTTTTACTTTTAGAATGGGTTTACTGCTTTAACAAGAGCAATAGTATTCAACCAGTTTGATGCAGCTAGAGAACTTTGTACCAGAAGGCCTGCCTTGAGAAAAATAGGAGACAACGTAAGTCTACTTCTTACAAAATTAAATTTGCAGATGCAACCAAGACACAGCGATTTATACATGTCAAAGCTGCAATTCATGGTGTGGCAGTGAATTAGTTTAACCCTCAAATTTTTTACAAATAGTTTTCGAGGCATAGAAGGGCACGTGACTTGTTTTTGATTTTTTTGTACATAGATTATCTCTTGATCTCTAAACCGGGTATGGTTGTTAAATTTATCAGGTTTAAAGCATGACTGCTTGTGTTTTCCTTCTTCATGAATCATTTTTATCAAACGTTAAAAAACAAATAAACTACGATGTTCAAACGCATTCATCTTAAAACCGTTTTTGGAAGATTCAAAAAATACAAGTATAAGATGTCAAAATTTTAATGTTTTTTTTTCAGCCAGAAGCTAATCTGGATTATCTCTCCTTATACTTTAAAAATGTTGTTTTTCAGTGCAATCGTTATCCATTACATTATGCCTATGCATTACCCAAGGAGCAAGGTGAACAGTTTATCAAAGTAATTTTAGAGAAAGATGCTAACGAGATTGAAAACAGGGTAGATAAGGTAAGAAAAATTAAAAGCAATTATTTATTTCATTGATCTATGGCCTAATATTACTTTTAAGAAAAAACTTAATGATAGTAAACTCAATAATCGACAACTTCTGATGCAGTCTTTAAAACAAATTCTTGGAACGTCTCTGTACTTTTGCCATATAAGGTAGCATGGAAGGTTGGCTGAAGTAGGACGCTGACACATAATTCCAGATATGTAAGGCAACTACCTTAATCTTAGGCAACCACTTAGATAAAATAAACATAAATCACAGCAACAAACACCATGCAAGAAATATCATTATATTTTCGTAATTAGATCAGTATTAATTTCAATTTTCAATTATCAATCAAGTTGTATATCTGTTATAACTTTGAAAATTGAAAAAAGAAATTGAACAACATCATTTTTGTTTTATTTTTTAAGGATGGAAGGGTAGCAGCTGACTATGCAGAATTACGAGAAACAAAGGAGATAAAACAAATGTTGTACGATGCTAGAACACTTGACTTGTTTGGAAAGGTAATGCTGTTTCTCATTTCATATCAGTCAACGTGCAAGTTAATACAAAAAATTAGTGGGTTTTACTTTTTTGTAGATTTGGATGATTTTCGGCTGTTTTTAAGAAAATAAGATATATGTATGGTAAATTCCAATTAATTCATATAAAACAAGACAAGTATTATGATTAATTTAGAGCTAGATAAGTTTATTTGCCGCTCCTCATTTGCCTATCCTTATTATATTGTCTTGTATATGTGTTCTCTTTAAATTTTATGTGTCACTTTCAGAGAGGACGACCATTGGGTCCGTGGCCAAAAGGTGCTGATCATATTCCTCCAACAGAACAGTAGATGTTTAAACAAGAGTTATGACGGAGTTTAAGAAATGTTCAAAACATTTGTTTCACAATATTCCATAGATAAATCATAGTCATATTCAACGTTAAATAATACGCGGTTAAGAAAAATACAAGAGTAAACGAGTGAATATTACAAGGACTGAAAAATTGTATTCTATGAAATCTAATAGTAGGAACAGTTGTCTTCGGAAAAAGCTTCGAGGGAATTTATATTTTTACTGTCCAGAGAATCATGAAAATATTGAGAGATTATTTTACTTTATATATGTTTCTATTACAAGAATATACATGTTATTTAAGATGATGATATGTATTGAATTTCATAATATTGGAATAGCAGATCTGTGATAGTATCTAACAGGGAGAATACATTCATTTTAACTTAAGCTCACATTGTGTTTTATTATAACTTGTTAAATACAAATGTTTTATTTCTTGTTAACTATATACACAATAAACGTACTTTTACCTTTTAACTTTTACAACTTCATCAGATTTCCTCCCTATAATCTTCTAATATTTAGATTTAATTGAAATGCTAGTATACGTTAATAAGTTGTCCTTTCCCGGACAGGTATTATGCCACCTTGGTTATTTGGCCTTATATTTCCGTCCATTTCCAAATAATTAACAAAATTGGACCACCAAGATGATGCTTGCGGTTTAAAGGAGACAAATGTAAGGAATAAAGGACATTGTATAAGTTCATCCATTCAGAGAGCGCATGTGGCCACCCAGTGTCTGAGCCAGAATCAAGTTGTCTTAAAAGGACATCGACTAAATGGTAAGACTTTGATGAGGATTTGCGTATTTAAAAGCTTCCTCTGTGATCTGAAAAAATTGTATTTTGCATGGCTAAAAGTACAGAGATAATAATAGCACAAAATGTTTAAAGTTGATAATTCGATACATCACACAAAAATTTGACTTAAAAATCAAACACAAATATTTTCTTTTCAATTTAATTTATTCAATTTTAGTATACATATAACAGAATATAAACAAGAATTCCAAAAAGGCGGATCAATATACGCCCGAACAACAGTTTGTTCGAGTAGTTAATAGATGTAGTAAGTTCAATTAGGGAAGAAACCAATTCATGAAACCCTAAGTGAATGATTGTCAAAACTTCTAAAGAGGTCATGCCAAATATCCAAGTTCTGCGCATGTTGGTTTCATTATAATACTTCATAATGTTTTAAGTCTATATAAACTAGGTGATCCCTGGGGCGGGTCAAATAATGACCCACCTGATATAATATGAATAAGTTTTGTGGAGGTCCAAAAGGTAAGGCTGCATACAAGATATGAAAATTATGGGCATTGTAGTTTTTCAAAATAAGACTGAACTTCTTATATTAAAAGTAGATAAAACAGCTGACTCAAGTGGTAAGGCAATAATTCACCCTATTGGCATGGCTAATACGACTTGCCAAATATCTCAGCTCTGGGCATCACAAAATAAGATTTAAATGTGTTTTCTATATAAATCACGTTACTCCTGGGGTCAGCCAAAATTGATCATATCGCTTTTATAGAGGTCGCCCAAAAGCAATGCCACATGTCAAGCTCTAGGCAATGTAGTTAAAGAAAAGACATAAATGTGTTTGCAAATATATAGCTTATATATATATCAGTTGACTCCCGGGCAAGGAAAATGTTGACCAAATAGACATGATGAATATTACTTTGTAGAGGTCCACATTACAGTACTTCATGCCAAATGCTCTAGGCTTGTAGTTTTAAGTTCAGCACAATACAGAAGTGTTTTGTCCTATAAATTGCTTATATCAATCAAATGATCCGAAGACAATGCCAATTTTGTTATGGACAAATCTAAACCAGGCTTCTCCCTGTCATCTCATGTTAATAAAAAATTCTGTTTTTCTTTTAATTTCCTTCCCTTGGTGCAAAAGATACTGTGCTGACATGAACTTTTAAAATTCATACACAATGACTTAGCATGATCTTAACCTTGTCCTGACAAATATACAAACCGGACGGGCGGTCAGATCAATACCAATATACACGAACAATAATTCGGGCGTATAGCAAATAATAAACTTTATCATGCTATTTGTACTAAAATATAAAACATGATAATAATTTTATAACCTTTAACTGTTTGGTATCATTTTTTGGTAAAAAAATTTTTTATGTACCCAAGTAGCTGTACACTGTTCAAAATTTGCAACAAAATTAAACAACATTAATTAATACATGTAATACAGTAAAAAATGTTCAAATGTGTTTGGGAAAAAAAAATTTCTGAAAAAAAAAATAAATGGAAAAGTTTATCTGCACATTGAATCTTCACTGGGATTTTTGTTTTTCATAAAAAACACTATTTCAACAATTCATTACCGACATATTTCTTTTCTTATAAATATCTCTGCTCAAGATTGGTAGTCATTGCGTAACTGTATAACCTCTTAACAATTATATTTGTTTTACTGTATCTGATATAAAATAACAATGCTTTGATTGTTCACTCTTGCACGCCTATTCAGTAAAACAAAAGGTAAACAGTTTCGTGTTTGCTTTATATGTTTAGATTGTAAACATTTGATATGTTACCTTTTTTTTATAAAACAAGTTCAAGCTAATTATATATACATGTACATTGTAATTAGATAGGGATCTTTACTTTGTTCAATTTTCCGCCAAAAGTATTTACATAATGCTTTCAATGTCTTAAATCTTCTACAAGTCTGACAAAAGCATTACTTTACAATCTTACTCATGGTTTAATGCATACAAATATCAATACACATCGTAAAGCAGTGACATATTTTTTCCCAGATCAAATAAACTCAATGATAAATCTGTTCCTTTTTAAAAAAGTGTATGACAAGTTGAGCCTTTCTGTAAAAGGAACATGATTACATATTGTCAGTTCGCAGCCACAAGACGCCTTTGTTTCCATTACACTAATGCATGCCTTGGCCAAACATTGAGCTTACTAGTCTACATATATGAAACTTTGCAGCGTTATTTCTGCCTCGTATTTTCAGAGAGAACAGATAGCACTGTAAAGCAGCGTCCGTTTTGTTTTCTTGTTCCATACACTGACCTAGAAGGTTTAGTGCTGTTTCTTTGTGTCCGAAATTTGGTTCCTCTACAATGCATTTGGCAAGGTTGGAGATTGCCGCCTGTTTATCCCGATTCCTTCTGAGATGAGAATATGTCTTGTACTGTAGAAAGTATAAATAAGGTAGAGAATCTATCACAGCCAAATTCATCCATTCATCATTTTCACTTCTATAAGGGAGGTCCTGTTGTGATGATCGAAACATTTCATGTTGGAGTTCTTTGGGACAGCAGTTTATTTCACATCGTAGAAACCTGACACATGATGCAGTTATACTCTGTAACAATGTATATTCATCATCTGCTTCATAACATAACTTATTGAATGCCCTTTTACATTCAAAGTGTTGAAAAGCGTAGCATTTACAGATGGGTTCAACTACAATGAGATCATAACTTTCTTCAATATTTTTCAAAATTTGTTCTGTCGTCTCAATCTCTCCAGTACAATAGAAAATTGATGCTAGTTTCAGTTTACCCGATGCTACATCAATGTTTAGGCAAAACGACAGCAAAACGGTAGATTCTCGGCATACACTGCGTTCACTTTGTATGTTAATTGAAGCAAGTGCAGATCCTAAATGCATGCTAAGAAATTTAGCTATTGCACTACATGCTATTCTATTTTGCCCTTGATTCATATCATGAGTTACTTTCATCAGGTATTTATATAATGTTTGCAATAGAAGTCGAATGTTATTGGTTTTATTCAATTTATTGAGCAAGACCATGATCAAGTCATTGACTCTGCGAGCAATAATGTTAACTAGGTTTCCTGAAATCACACAAGACAGGTGTTCAGGAACAAAGTCTACTAATCTCAAAAATGTGTTTTGAATTCTAGACCCAAGTTGGTCACATTCTATTTCAAGTAAAGCACTTCCGTTACTGCTTATAATGTAAGAGAGTCTCTCTAGTATGATTTGTTTTGTTACTACAGTAAAACGTCTCGCCATTAAATTGTTCTCTGGGATGATAAAATGTGGGCAATAGTCATTTACAATACAATTGTAAAGTATTGTTAGACAGTAATTTAGACAAATCAGTAAGGTGTTTTCGTTCCAAGCATTGTTGACTGTACTTTTAATACTATGAAGTAAGACCGTTTTACACATAAAACTTGAAATGCTGTCAGGGCATTGTGTGGTTATAAACGTTTTTAGAATCATTTTCATTAAGATAAAGCATCTGATTTGTGTTATATTCAGACTGAACATTAAAAATCTCTCAGCAAGGGAAGTGGATATTCTCCATTCAATGTCTTCATTAACACTGCCTTTGCCTCCAACTCCAACAACGAAACATTCCGTGCGTTTACAATACTGTTTCATATCGCTTGTAGGCCATTGACCTTCAAGTTGCTGATTTATCCATTGTCTAGCTTTCAATGGCCACTGGTGACAAGGTATTGCAATGACAATGTCATGACCACAGTAACCAGGAATTTCTTCCATCGTAATTGCTGGACCATGTCTTACACTTTCAGAACTAGTGCTTATATGTAATAAAGTATTCTTTAATAATACTCTTCCTATTCTATCTCTATACCAGTACTGATTATACACATTATCTTCTGGCAGCGGAGCGTCCCCTCTCAGTATCTGTAATAAGCAATATCCTGGTGATACAGTATCATCCTGTATCATTAACATGTTTTGTTTATCAGGTTCCCATTCACTCCAGTCCTGTATCACTTTGAGCCTGGTAAGTGTTAAAAGTACATCGATGTCAGAATTAAGTCCTAATGTTGTAGTACCTTCTCCTCTACTACCTAAATGATACACATTTACACCTCCATGTGTTAATAATTGTTGCCCTATTGTTTCTAATGTTTCATTCATCAGCTCTAGTCGCCTTCTTTTAATCACCATTCTCTCGTTCACTCCTATCTCATCAAGTACTTTAGAAAGTCTGAGTGACACATTGCGAGAATAATCAGAATTTTCCGACATCCTGTAAATTTAATCAAATGTTATTATTTTCATTATTAATAAATGTTATAATAACTAAATCAAGTGTAAATCTACAATTGACTGTGTAAGTATCAAATCAAATTGTCTTCTTGACATATAATATTCAAAATGTTTATTTCAGCATATAAGAATGATAAAACAAAAAATTAATTATTATATTTTGTTTTTGTGTAAATCAATTGATAAGAATAATTCGAATTGGAGTTTTGTGATATGAAAAAAAGTTGAAGAGATAATGATCGTTTTAAGGTAATTTCATTATAAATGTCAACATCAAAGACAACATGGAACAAAATTCATAATCATTACCAGGAAATGTTGGAAAGATAAATTTGGATTATTCCATGTAATATACTCTCAGACAATTAAACATTTGAAAGTAAAACATGGTTTAGTAAATGTAATTTTTTGAAAGACAACACCCAGAGAATTACAGCATTTGTCAAGTATTAGTCAGTTTTACTTATAAACATCTTAAACAATTTTATTTTATAGGGTGAACGCACGTTCTTTCGTGTAATATAACGTCTGCAAGGAACGGTTGGTGCCCGATCACGTTAGGACGAGGGCTCCAACAGTTACGAGGGACTTTGCAGACTTTATAACACGAAAAAACATGCGTTGACGCTATGACAGCATAAATTATTATACCACATGCATGATGAATATTAAATACTTAACAAATACATGAAATCTTTGTGGAAACGGTTTGTGCTTGGGCGGTATTTTACGTAACCGATTTATTTTTCCGGAGCCAACAACTTGGGAAATACAATTGCTCAGTCAACTTTTAATTGATATAACAAAGCTTAACATTGTAGATTTATTAACTGAGAAAGGAAATTAATTTACACTACCAATGACAAGAAGGGTCATCCCTCAGGAATTCCAAAAACGATTTCAGACTGACTCTAGAAAAAAGATCATGGGCATTTAAAGTACACTTGATGTCCAGAACCGTTTTTTAAATCGGCATACATTTTTGTATTTATTTATTTTTTTTTTACCGTGCCCTGTATAATTTATTGCGCATATGTAAAAACAAGAGCGCGTGACTCTGTTAACACATGGTTTTGGTCCCTTTTAAACATGGACAAAAGAGGGGAAGATAGCCGATTTTATGCTATGATTTATTTTAAGACCCTTCAAAATTACCTTTACTGATAACTTTACTTATAAATACGATTGCAACAGTTTCAATATTGTGATTTTGGGCGTTCTTTAGGGATTCTGTTTTCCCTTTTTCATCAATATCTTTAAAAAAGGAACTTGAAAATTACCATTTTCGAAATTTCAAATTTTCGTACAAGGAACTACAAAGATTCAGTGATTACAGAAATCACAATCTTATTGTAGTCTCTAATTCAATGTCTGAAATAATGAATGTGGTACCACATTACATGAATTAATCTAAATAAACAATCAAGGTCACTGTTTCCTTTACTCATTTTATAATAAACAAGGAATTTATTTTTTACCTTTATAAACAAGGAAGTTATTTTTTGTCTTTGACCGAATGTTTGGTCAAACAAGACTGCCTATATTGCAAGTCTGATTTCTAATGAATTATGTAAACGGTTATTACGTTTATAAGTAAATTAGTAAAAAAGAAAATTAGTATTCATTGGAAATCATTCACCATAAAAGTCGGCTAAAAACGGCGCGATTACGAATAACTCTAACAAAACTGAAAAAATCCACATGCATAGTCCCAAGTACATAGCTTCACAGTGATGTTGATCATTATTCTTGTAATTTAGTGATGTTGATCATTTATTTCTGGGAAGGGCTTTATCTAATGTTTTAAGAACTTATTGCCCAACCCATTTGCATTTTGATATATACCGGTATTTGTATGATATGTTTGTAAACATATATTTAATGCAATAAAATATGTTTAAACTACCATTCTTGTTACCTTTTAGGCCTACAAGTCAAATACGTTTTGAGCTATGCATGAACAAGTTGAAAATTGCAAATTTATACTACTGGAAGGCAAAGGCTATAACTCTAACAAAACTGAAAAAAAATCCACATGCATAGTCCCAAGTTCATAGCTTCACAGTGATGTTGATCATTATTCCTGTAGTTTAGTGATGTTGATCATTATTCCTGTAAAGTTGGTTGATTTTTACTCAAGCACTCAAGGAACAAATAACACAAGATAATACAACGGTTTTTACTAAGTCAAGGGCAATAACTCTAAAAATCCTGGATAAATCCACAAACTCAAGGTGCACAACTACATATGCAACATTCCCGTAAGGTTTCATGACTCTGTGTGAAATCCTTTTTGAGTTACATGACAGAATATGAAAATTGCAAAATTTTACAAAGTCAAGGGCAATAACTCTAAAAATCCTGGATAAATCCACAAACTCAAGGTGCACAACTACATATGCAACATTCCCGTAAGGTTTCATGACTCTGTGTGAAATCCTTTTTGAGTTACATGACAGAATATGAAAATTGCAAAATTTTACAAAGTCAAGGGCAATAACTCTAAAAATAATATATAAATCCACACAAAAATAACCAGGTGCACAACTACACATGCTGATCAACATTCCTGTAAAGTTTCATGACTCTAGGTCGAATCCTTTTTGAGTTACATGCGACAAAAGTTGAAAATTGCAAAATTTTACTAAGTCAATGGCAATAACTCTATAATACTAAATAAATCAGGACAAAAATACCCAAGTGCACAATCTCACATGCTGATCAACATTCCTGTAAAGTTTCATGACTCTAGGTCAAATACTTTATGAGTTACGTGCGACACAAGTTGAAAAATGGCACATTTTTACTTAATCAAAGGCAATAACTCTGAACATACTGAATAAATCCACACGAAAATACCCAGGTGCACAACTGCACATACTGATCAACATTCCTGTTAAGTTTCGTGACTCTAGGTCAAATACTTTTTGAGTTACGTGCGACACAAAAGAGAACGGACGGAGGTCGGAAGGACGGACGGACATGGGTAAATCTAAATGCCCACCCCCCCACTTAAGTGGTAAGTGGAGGCACAATAACAGTATATCTCGAATTATTGAGTTACATTTGTAAATTTTTCATTAAAAAGTTATCAAGAATTTTCGTAATAACATATATGTCTCATTTACTTTATTAAGTTATATTTTTTATCTTTGCCCTCATGTTTTGACAAACGAGAATGCCTTTTTTCGCATGAACTAGGTCAACGATTAATTAAGCTAATAAAGTTAGTAAGCCATGTAAGTAAATAAGAAAAAAATAAAAATTTACCAAATTGAATTGGTCAAGGGCGGCACATTTACTATCAATTTAATTTGGAAAAAGCTAACCTAACCAATTTGAAGTTTAAAACAGTCGATTAACTAGCCTACTACCTTGCCGATTTAACAAAGTTAATCTGTTATGATTCATTTTTAACTAAAATCCCATGTTTTAAACGCTTAAACATCTTTAACAGATATTTTCGATCCTACGCCAGTTAATACATACATGAAAATCAATTAATCGAAATAAATATATGTTAAGCAGCTTTAAAACATGGACATAAATTGAAAAAGAAACTAGGGGGGAATTCCACCTTATGATAACACTACGCATTTGGCAATCGGAACACCTCGATTATCAATTTTCGAAGATTTACAGAAAGGGTAGAAAATTTGCCATACGCTGCGCCTGTTTATACATAATTTCTCTGATAGACATTATCAAATCTTTTATAAGTGAATCTATCTTGCCGATGAGTATCGTTGCCAGAAATGTAATATAGAACTCAAAAATAAGACACAATAAATAACATTTTGAAGTCTGAATGTGCATTGCCATTGTAAATGCTTTATTTTAAGGTAAACAAGCATTTTCGTAATTTAACATGTACAGAAATATTCCCTCAATATGATGTCTTAATTACAAAAAAAAAATATCGATTTGTTAAAATCAGTAGCTTAATACGATTTGTTTAACTTAATTATCTTTTATAAAACTAAAACAGTTAAAGACTTTTATTTGAGTTACTTCATATCATTTAACATATTCAAGAACACGATATCTTTTTATTTGCTTCTTTCCATTGAAATCATAAGCTTTGTTCGTTGAAATCGTTGAAAAAGCGGTAAAGTTAAAAGTATTTTTTTATGACATGTGTTCAAGGATACAAATGACAGGAGTCTAAGATATTTTGTTATTTTTATTAAACTGGATATAATATAGGATTTATATTATGACATGATTAAAATGACATTGTTATATCTTCTTATTTCATGAACCGCAGATGACATAAGTTCGTTTTGATGAAATAGAAAAAAAACTTCACAGAATATGGAATAAATCTCACTTTGATTTGTGAACATTGAAACAATGTTCATTACAAAACACGATCTGATTTTATTTATCACTGATTCATCTTGATATATTGCTAAGAAATTCGCATGCTATATATATCATACACATACCCTATATGTTTGACAGTCGAACACACTAGTATCCAATTGGAACTTTAGCAAGGTAAGCAGGACATGTAATAGTTATATGTTTATATACCATACACGACTTTTCTACATGCTTTACTTTAGAAGCAGACGATATATGCAAAACATCAAACATCAACTGCCAAATTAAGATACACTTTTACTAGCATTATATAAATTGACACATTTGTATTCAGAAACTCGGAAAAATATGTATCAGTGAAAAATAACATTTTGGATTTAAAAATGGAATCCCGGATTGCATTTTCCAAAACGCGATTTCCATCTTTTTGATCAGTATGTAATGAAATATCAAAATGGAACAAGATCTATATAAATTATGTTTTATCTTTATGTTTGCAAACATCAAATATCTTATGCATTTAGCAAGATTGCTTCGATACAAAAACTTCAAAAAGTAAATAAAAAAGCAGTCAAGTGCTGTCTCCCTTCTTACTAAATGTACAAATATCAACGTCTTGAATAGCTTTAAACAAATCTGTGGAAAAAAAAACCTTAGTTCAGATGAACCATTTCTTTTGACTAAAACTATAACAAACATAAGTTAATTTAGATTATAACAAGGATGCTTCTTGAAATGTTGTCATACAAGTGATAATATTATTAACAGTTTAACACTAATAATGAAGTTCTTTGTTTACTTTTGATAACATTTATAATTTTCACTATTTTGTTTGAATAAAGTCTATCTATTATGTTTTTGTTTCAATTACCTCTACATCAAATGTTTTTAATTCCAGAAATAAAACTTTGTAGAGAACGATTTCATTAAAATAGTATGAAATTTGCTATGAGGAGAAATAAAGCATATGCTACAGGAACCCACGTATATTAACAGTTCAACGATATGACTGGTAATCCCTTCTGCTCTTTAAATTATTGCAAATTAAACATATTTTTTGTTACAAACTTTATACTTTCTATCATTTAAAAATCTTTAAATGTTTGACTTGTATAAAGCAAACTTTGGTTTATTTATTAAGGTTAATATTGGCAACATGTGATAAAATAACAGAATGCATAATAATTTTATAACACTTTAATACGGTTCATATTTTCAAATTAATTGAAATCGTTTTCAGAAAAAAATATTTCTAAATTTACAATAAATTTTGTATTCAAATACTAACTATACATTAGTATATTCTTTTTTATCCTACTGTAGACATTTAAGAAGTTTAGCTTCATTTTGTTTATACAACTATGTATTGATATAAAGAAAAAATATTGATCAAATTTTCGATCGATAATCAGTATAGAATAATGTCTTAATTTAAACCACAGTTAAAGAGTAGAATACTTTTTGTTTAAACCGCCTTTTAGAATAACTTAAATATCACATTTCTTATTGAAGTCAAAGTTTAAAATGCATAAAGAAGGCCAATATTTTTAAACGTTCTCCTCGATTTTTTATATTACGGGGTTATGGTTCTCTTTGATATGTTAACCATTTTATTTGATATACAATAATATAATAATCAATGTATGTCCAGTGAACTTAGTTGGCTACACATGCTCGGTATTCAAAAGCTAAAACGGTTCCTTAACTGTTTTGAAAAACTGCCGTTAATGATATAAATCAAACATTTAAATATTTATGAATCCATGCCAAAATCTGGTGAAATACTTCAGTGGTTAATAAAAATAAAATTTATTACAAGGTTGTGTTTGTTTGATTGATTGGGCTATACGTCACATCGAGACAGTATGTGTCATATGGCAACATTCCAGATTTAATGGTGGAGGAAGAACTCAGGTGCACTTACGTACAATATTTTAGACACAAATGAAAATATGAGTTAAACCAACGGCGTTCCTTTAGCTAGCTGATTAGCTTCCACACATGACAGAAGTCCGAAGTCCCAGTCGGTATTCGATATCTTTTTTTGTAATTGAGTGTATAATCAATCAATCAAATTAAATGATATGAATATTTGGAATTGGAATCTTTAAATTTGAAGGAAACAGTATTGCAGTTGTTGAAGAGATGATGATTGTTTAATTTAAAGATAATTTCATTACCAATGTCAACATCAAAGACAACAAGGAACAAAATCATAATAATTATAAGGAAATAATAAAAAATAAATCTGGATTTTCCTAAATTGTAGATGTTAATTTATATTGAAAATAAAAGCTTGAGAAATTTAAATTGGTCATTTACTTAACTTAATACTATTGGGCCTTTTTCATTGGTACACATAAGATATTCAAAATCTTCTTTGCATGAAAATTCACTTCCGCTGTGTTTTGAAAATTTTACTCCGAGTACAACTTTCAAAACACACCGGAAATGAATTCACATGCAAAGAAGATTTTGAAAGCCTAAATTATACCAATGAAAAACTTCACGTTGACCCTCAACAAAAAAATTACCATCGAGTACCCATTCACTATAAATATTATGTTAAATGCAATGGCATCCGAAACACATAAATCACAATCTAATATTCCTTTACAGGTTATCAAAAAATAATATCAAGTGTGTAGCAAAATTACTTTCTTGTTTCAGATCCTTTTTATATTGGAGGGATAAGATAATGTGAAATAATAAGAATGGCATTGTACTATTTATGCATGCAATACACCTTCAGACGATGAAACAATTGAAACAATTCTTCAACATAAAAGTAATATATGGTCCGGTAAATATGATTTTTCTATGTTTTGTTATAGACATTATTTCAAAGAAGAACAATAATTGATCAGTACAGGCAACTTACCTTACATAAAACCTCAACAATTCAATACTATTTAAATAAAAAACATGAAGATTACCACTTGATAAATTTCCAAAATTCTGTCAATTTATTACAAAGAATCAATGATGTGAGAAACCACAAACATTTACGACCAATTAAATTTGAAAAAAACAACAACAAATGTTTGAAACAATAGTCGATTTACTAGCTTGGCGATTTACCAAATAAATGTGTATCTATTCATTCGTAGCTAAATCCTATTTATCAAACAATAAACTTCTTTAAAATATACTATTCCTCTACAATCATTTCTTCTGCCTGTTAAATGATCTGTTTAAATCGTTTTGTTATTTTTTTGCTAATTGGTGTCTAACTATTACTTATTCGTTAAAACATTGATTATTTATCAACACTTCAGAATTAAATAAAATATTTTTTTGTGAATCTTAATATTTAGATAGAAAGCAATTAATCAAAATTAATACCTGTTAACTTCACCAACTTGACAGCTTGAGCATAAATTGAAATAGAAACTAGGGAAATTCCAACTTTTAATAAAACTACTACGTATCCGGCAATCAGAGCGCCTTGACAATTATTCATAATAATCATTCAATCGGAATAATCAATATCCGAATGTTGGCGGAAAAGGCCGAACATTTGCGATATTGGTCCTCAATTTTACTTCCTTTTATTAAAACTTGAAGAACGCTTTTTTGTTTTTTTTAAATGATATTTGACTATTTTGCCAATAAGCAGCGTTATTGTAAAATGTAATACGAAACCAAAATTAAAATAAATCAAAGAATATTTTCTTTTTGTTTTTCTTTATTGTTGAGAAATCAAGCATTTTTCTTAATAACATGTACAGAAATGTTTCCCTTTATATGAAGTCTCATTTACAATATCCATGTGCCTAACTTTTAATCCATAACTTATTAGTTTAACATAAAAATCTTATATAAAATGTCTTCTTTCACAAATTCGAAATGGCATTTTGTGATTTAAAAGAAACAGTGTTGCTGAAGTTAAGAAATAATTATCGTTCAAAGGTTATTTTATTATCAATTTAAGCACCAACGAACAGCAAGGAACAAAAAAAGAAGAAAAAAAGATTAAAAATGGTTGAAATACAAATTTGGATTTTCCTTCCATGTAGATATTAAGTGATATGATTAATAGCTCGAGAAATGTAGTTGGCAGTCTCGAATTACATCATTTGTTGGGCATACAAGGGAATTTTAAAGTCGTTGCGAGGAAAGTCTCTTCATTGATAATTATAACGCTTCATAAAAGATATATTTTTTATTAACACTGAAACCCGGATTTAACCAACCCTGACCCGAATGACACCATGACTAATTCAATCACCATTTCTTTTGGTCCTTAAGTGTATTAAACTTTAACAGAATAATTAAAATGTTATCTTTAAATAGAAAATGATAATCGTGTTTATTTATCTGAAAGATAATACAATTATAAGCCGCCTCCGTGGTCGAGGGTTAAGGTCGATGACTTCTAATCCAGTTACCTCTCTGGCGTGGGTTCGATTCCCGGGAGATACTTTGGTAGTTTAGCACGGAGGAAGGTAGTCTAGTACTGGTGAAACTCTCCAGGAACAACGGTTAGCAAAATAACTGCATATATGACTAAAATACTGTTGGGAAAAGGCGTTAAATGAAACAAGCAAACAAACAAACAAAACAATCCAAAATTATATTTTTGCACTAAATACGTATAGTGACTTGTTGAATATCTCCTTAACAAAGAAAGGGCAATTATTTTGGAAAAATACGCATTATTTCAATTAAAACAACAAAACGTCTGTCATAGGTATTTAGATGTCACAATAAAGGAGAGTGGGAAAAATCTCGTTAAAAATTGACCTCACGGTTTATCGACGAGGTATCTTGACACTTGCAATTTCAGGTTAATTAAAGATATGTTAATGGAGCGCAAAATAATATTAGATGGTGTAAGAGGAACAATACACAGAATAATTCTTTTTCTTCTTGATCATCATACTTCCATTCGATTGTCAACATCATGTACCCCTTTGTATAGGCCTTTTAAACTCACGATCCGTTGTTTTCTGAAATCGACCGAATGTAGCAGTATTTAAAACTAACATGGTTTAAGAGGTAGTATGATACAAAGCCCGTTTTACCACGCATCACAAATTAAACACAATACATCTTTAATAGTATATTTTAAACCTAAAGATAGCTTAACAGTTAACCTAATTCTTAAATTCAAAAGTAAATTTAGCCAAGTTAAGTATTTATTACTCTAAGAAAATAACAAAGTAGGGACACATTCTTGATTTTCTGTTTATTACAAATTAAGTGAAAGGAGAAATATCAATATCATTAAAACATCTACTGTTACATAAGTATAATTGTTAATATCTGACTACATCAAATTAATAGATCCTGTTAACTTTGTAGGATTCAATTTATTATCAATAAGGAAGTTCATATTTTAATTCATATTTCTAGATCTATTTAAATATAGAGAAACATACATTGCCATTTGGGAGAAATAGATATTATATCTGATAATCAATACATATTCATCTCAAGATAAACATAAAAACATATGATAGAAATAAATACCTATATGATCAATTACAGCTTGAATATAGTTTGAAACTAACAGAAACATGGGTATTTCTTACCATCAATAATACTTTGGACAACTATGCTTTGACATACACATAGTTTGCTCTCCACAATTATCTCTCTTTATTGCTTTTTTCTTAATATATATTATATAAAATATGGATTGGTTTGATTAAGAAAGATATTGAATGTTTATTACGATACCCTGTACAGGGTTACTTTCATGCAATAGGATTTCTCTTTTGAATTTTAAGATTAAATAATTTGAAATTTTTTTTGTCTAGTAGTTAACAATACTTTATAATGTTAGACTGTCTAATAGATATTAAGTTCACGGTTTTTGTATGACACAATCATGAGGTATTACATTAGAGAAAATGAATGTTAATCCTGAAACAAATCTCGAATTACCTTGATTTGTTTTGATCGACCATAAAGTATTGAATCTGTTTCTTTTTTAAATGCATAACCTTGATTTAAGATTACAAGTACATATACATGTCAAATTATGGAAAGACTTCCAAAACAAATATTTTGAAACAAAGAATTTCCTGCCATTCTTGATTGACCATAAGTAACACAAAATATAACATAATTTTTCTAGTGCTTTTTTTGTGTTTTTTTTTTCCTGTTGTTTTTTTGTTGTTAGTGTTTTTGTATTTATGTTTTTTGTAAATCAGAAGATAAAAAAATTATAGAATAATTCATTATTATAATACAGGAGATATATTGAAATACAAAAATATAGCTGAAGATTATACTTATAAAAATATAACAACAAAATCTTTTTACACGAAATACCAAAGGAAAACAAATAAAAAGAGTAATTAAAAGATACTTGCTTAATGATTGACAATTTTATAAAAAAATTTAATAGAAAGTAGAGGAATTCCAACATTTAAATAATGTAATTGGGCGGGGAAAATATAGAAGTAAACAATTATTTCCCTCTATTGTCAAGTATTTTAATGACTTGTAAAATTACAGTTTCGGTATTTCAATGGCGGATTTTCAGAGTGACCTGCTTTCAATGTTGAATTGAAGTGGTCTATAATGGAAGGTCTTGAATACAAAAATTAATCGTCTTGAAAGTTTTTAGTATCATACGTTACGATACACCACGAAAGAAATATAAATGTTTTTGACAAGTTTGATAAATGATCCAGTATTACATATATCTTTATAACAGATTATAACAGATAATAAATTGTTTTAGAACAGAATATTCTTATTCATCACATTTAAATGTTTATACTGAATCATTTTATAACTGTATCAATATTTTATTTCAAGCATTAATTTAACAAATATCAATATTATACATTTCTGTGTTCTCTTCAATATTTAAGTAGTTATAGAAATTGTTTGACTAACTGCCGAGATACATGTGTGATAAAAATGTGTTAAAATTTGCGTCTAAAAAGGAAAATCAATCAAACAAATAAAAGAAATAAAAACTTTAATCTAATGAAGGTCAGTCAATAGATAATTGATGCATTGCTGATTCAATTTTTAGAATGGGTTTACTGCTTTAACAAGAGCAATAGTATTCAACCAGTTTGATGCAGCTAGAGAACTTTGTACCAGAAGGCCTGCCTTGAGAAATATAGGAGACAACGTTAGTGTATGCCTTATCAATGTATTATTCTTTTATTAATAATATAATTACTGGTATATTATGTATATTCGAAATAACATATATTTTGTGCGTATTATCCTTTTTATATCAGGTTACCTAAAAGGTCTAAGCATCCCCCTTTGTTGGGTTGCCTGTGACAGAATAAAGATGATAATTCCGTAGTACTTACAACTTTAACCTTTCCCTTATGAAAGACAACTGCACAGTCGAAAGGCTGTGAATTTTTTCAAAGTTTAATTTTCCGATGCAAACAAGATCGTACAATAAATATCATAGCTGCGATTTATGCTGTGGCAGTGATTCTGTTACCACGCGTTTCAGTAGTTCCTCTTTAACCCTCAAAGTTTTTCAATTAATTTTCGAGGCATAGAAGGGCACGTGACTTGCTTTTGATTTTTTGGTACATGGCTGGTCAGTTGATATTTAAACCGTACATAGTTGTTTAATGTATCAGGTATAATACATGACTGATCATATTTTCTTTCTTCATAAATCATTTCTATAATACATTGATAAACAACTAAAATACGATGTGTAGATGCATTTATCTTGAAAGAATGTTTTGAAATACAAAGGAAACAGTATATTTTTAAGGTGTCAAATATTGTGTTACATAAAGGTAATCTGGATTATCTCTCTTTATACGTACATGATCTTTTTAAAATTAACAAGGCAGTCTTAAGGACATCTTAATCCACTTCCGCAGTGAACATGAATGTGTACTTCTTCACCATATGCCAACCATGACCTTGATGTTTTGTCATGCATATCATAAGCACATAGTCACACGATGGTGATTATGTGTGCCAAGTTATTTAAAATCTTCCATAAAGTAAAAAAGTTATGGAGAACATATAAACTTGACCTTGGATGTAGCAACCTAGATGTTGAGCTCTGCAGATTGTGTCATGGTGAGGTTCATTTGTGCCAAGTAACTTTAAAACCTTTGAATTGTCAATTAGTTAAAAAGCTAACATGAAACATACATGACATGAATTAAATATGTTTTTACATTGGAACTGTGAGTATGGCCCTGACCTTCAGGGTTGTGACTCGATTATTGTGCTTGGCCAATCGTGTCATAATAGTGATCATTTCTGCCAAGTTACCATAAAAACAATTGCAGCGGTTCAAATGTTATGGACAGACACGGAATGTAAACTTTCTAACTTTTGACATGTAAGTGTGACGTTGACCTTAGGGGTAGCAATTCAATTATGGCGCTCTGAACATCATCTCATAATGGTGATTATTTGTGCCAAGCTTTTTAAAAAAAAAGAATCACAGGTTTAAAAGCTATGGAGGGGACACGAAATATAGACGTTTATACATTTGACCTTTAAGCGTGACCTTGATCTTGGGGATAACAACCTAATTATTGCCCTTTGCACATGTTCTTATAATGGTGATTAATTGTGTGAAGTTATTTTTTTATAATTCCGTGGGTTGAAAAGTTAGGGAGCGGACACGAAATGTAGTCTTTTTAACATTTATGACATTTGACCTTAAAGTGTGACCTTGACCTTTTAAGTAGCAAAACCAAAACAATTATTGCGCTCTGAAGTCGTCTTATAACGGTGATGCCAAGTTATTTCAAACAATTTTCAGCGGTTTAAAAGTTATGAAGCAGACAGGAAATGTAGATTTTTTATTTTAAATGAAAACTTTTTTTAACATTTGACCTTTAAGTGCGCCATTGACCTTGGGGTAGCAACCCTGTTGTTGCGACATGCACGTCGTCTCATTATGGTGATCTCTTGTGCAAATCTATTTCTAAAGTGTTTTAGAAATTTAAAAGTTATGAAGCAGACAGGAAATGTAGACTTTTTATTGAGGAATGAAGACGTTTTAACATTTGACCTTTATATGTCATCTTGATCTTAGGGGGAGTGACCCAATTATTGCACTTTACACATTGTCTCAATATGGTGATCACTTGTGCCAAGTTATTAAAAAAAATATCAGCGGTTTAAAAGATATGGAGCGGACACTATGTAGACTTTTATTATGAAATGAAGACTTTTAACATTTAACCTTTTTTAAGTGTGACCTTGACCTTGAAGGTAGCAACACAATTATTGCACTCTGCACATTGTCTCATTATGGTGATCACTTGTGCCAATATTGTTCATTTTTTCAGGGGTTTAAAGGTTATGGAGCGAACACAAAATGTATACTTTTTATTATGAAATGGGAACTTTTAAACATTTGACCTTTAAGTGTGACCTTGACCTTGGGGTAGAAACCCAATTATTGCGCTCTGCACATCGCCTCATTATGATGATCACTTAAACCAAGTTGTTTTTTTTTAAATGTCAGCAGATTTCCAAAGTTATGGAGTGGATACGAAAGTGTTACGGAAGGACAGACGGACGGTCGGACTGACTGACGGACGGGGCAGTTTGTGTAAACACCATGCAAGTATTAACATTACTGTTTTCGTAATTATATCAGTATTTATTTCAATTATCAATTATCAATCAATTTGTATAACTGATATAATTTTGAAAATTGAAAAAAGAAGAAATTGAACAACGCCAATTTTGTTTTATTTATCAAGGATGGAAGGGTAGCTGCTGACTATGCAGTATTACAAGAAACAAAGGAGGTAAAACAAGTGTTGTACAATGCTAAAACACTTGACTTGTTTGGAAAGGTAATGCTATTTAATCCCTCATCTTATATCAATCAACTTGAAAGTCAACAAAATGACTTTCGTTAGTAGTTTTTACTTTTTGTAGATTTGGATCGTTTTCGGCTGCTGTTATGTAAAAAAAATATATGTATGGTAAATTGATTCCCATTTATTCATTAAATACTTAAAACAAGCCAAGTATTATGAGTATCTTAGAGCTAGATGAGTTCATTTGCCGTTCTACCCTAGCCAATACTGTTTTGTATATGTGTTCAGCATGATTTGAATCAAAGATTTTGATTTTCGTTATTTAACCGCACTATTGTTTCTTCTATGTTCTCTGTGTTAAAAAAATTTATGTATCACTTTCAGAAAGGCAGGCCATGGGGTCCTTGGTCAAAGGATGCCGACCATATTCCCCCAACGGAACAATGAAAGAATGATGACGGAGTGTGAGAAATGTTCAGAACAATATTCAATAGATAAATCATAGTCAACGTTAAAAAATACAACTCGTGGTTAAGAAAAATACAAGAGTACACGAGTGAATATTACAAGGACTGAAAAATAGTATTTTTCAAACAAATAAAACAAAGATTTTTTTCTATGTAATCTAATAGTAGGAACAGTTGTCTTCGGAAAAGCTTCGAAGGAATTTATATTTTACTGTCAAGAGAAGCATGAAAATATTGAGAGATTATTTTACTTAATATATGTTTCACGTACAAGAAAATATATGTTATTTAAGATGATTATATAAATTTATAATATTAGAATAGCAGATCTGTGATAGTATGTAACAGGGGGAATACATTCATATTAACTTAAGCTCACATTGTGTATTTTATAATAACTTGTTTAACACAAGTATTTTATTTTTTGTTAAATGCATACACACAATAAACGTATTTTTACAACTTTATCAGATTGCCTCCTTTTGATCTCCTCATATTTAGCTTTAAATGTGATACTAGTATCGGTTAATATGTTGAAAAACAAATAGAACTGGGATTGGACGAGCATCAGGCCACCATAGTTCGTTTGTCATATAATTCCTTAAGCTTTCACTGTCTATTACCAAATCATAAACAAAATGGGACCACCGAGAAGATGATTGCGGGTTAAGGGAGATATTTCCTTATGAAAAATAGCACATTGTATAAGTTCATCCATTCAGAAAGTGCATGTGGCCACACTGTGTCTGAGCCAGAATCAAGTTGTCATAAAAGAACATCGATTAAGTGGTAAGATTTCGATGAGGATTTCCGTATTTAAAAGATTCCACTGTGATCCGAATAATGCATATTTTGCATGGCTTAAAATACTAGGACAAAATGTTTATAATAGATAATCCGATACATCATCAAAACCTTTAAAAAAAATTACTAAAAAATAAGAAACAAATATTTTTTCTTTTCAATTTAATTCATTTAAATTTCAGTATGCATATACCATTATATTAAAAAGAGCTCCAAAATGGCCGGGCAATATACGCCTGAACACAAGTTTGTTGGAACAGTCAAATAATCTTTCAACTTTCATGAAATGCATGGAACTTCTAAGGAGGTCATGCCAAATATCCAAGCTCTGTGCATGTTGGTTTCATAAGATTCAAGATTTTTTTTTCAAAACACCATAAGGTCTAGAATACAACATACGAGGGGTGCGCAATATATTTTGTCCAAGTATAAATAAAAAGACAAATACAGTACCAGGACACTTTATTTTGTTTTATTTCCTTCAAAGTACTCTCCTTTGTGAGAAACACACAACTTTTGCCTTTTCAGCCACATTCGAAATGCATTTACAAAGTCCTTTGTAGGGATGCGTAGCAGGCACTGATGAATAGCGGATCCTACGGCACTTCGGCTTCTATATTTTCGACCTGAAAGCTTTCTTTTGAGTCTTGGAAATAGGAAAAAGTCGGCAGGGGCAGGGTCAGGAGAATACGGGGTTTAAGGAAGGATTTTCACTTTCTCTTTTGCCAAAAAATCCTTCACAATCGTAAAGGTATGTGCCGGCGCGTTGTCTTGAAGTAAACAAACACCCCTGAGTCCAGTAGCTGGACGACGTTTACGGAAGGATTTTCTCAATTTTTTAAAATCTTTTTGTTTGTAGAACCTTCCTGTGACAGACTGTCCCCTTGGCACTGAAACTTGAAGTAAAATGCCATTGATGTCGAAGAATACTGCTACCATAACTTTCTTGACACTCAGTGTTCTTTTTGCAATTGTTGGCCTTCGAGCGTTTCTGGTGGCCCAAATTTTATTGTCTATCTTTCTATGTGGCTCAAAAAAGTGTACCCATGTTTCGTCACCCGTTATAACATTATTAAAACGCCGACGGTTAAATTCTGGGAACATTTTTAACAATTTCTTGGCACATCTGATACGTTCCTGTTTTTGTTCATTGGTGAGTAAATGGGGTATCCATCTTGCAGTGATGCGGCTCATTCCTAGTTTCTTCTTTAGAATTGTGCGCACTGACCCTTCTGATATCCCAACCATCTTAGCTATGTCACGAGAAGTGTGTCTAGCATCCGTTTCTAAAATTTCACTGACATTTTTAATGTTTTTAGGGGTCACCGCAGTCGGTTTTCTTCCAGATCTTACCGCGTCTTTGATAGACTTAACACCAATTTTAAACTTAGCAATCCAGTTTCTAACAAGTCTATAGGAAACTTCACTATCTCCATAAACTTGACAAATTTCATTGTAAATTGTTTTCAGTTCAATTCCAAGTTGATGACGCACTTTGATATAACTCAGAATTTCAGAGGAATGCAAAGATCGTTTCCCAACCATTTTTATTTGTTTGGGTCGTCAGACCAAACAAATAATGGTAGCGAAATTTCAGAGTCTAATGTTGTTAATTGCAAATGCCGAAAGTAGTCCACTTTTTTAAAGCGGTTACTTCCCTTTTGTATGTACACTAAAGCCGAAAAATTCAGGGGAGATCACTGCGTAAAGATGGTCAAAGACAGGCGCATCAATTTTCAAGCAAAGTAATTCCCGAATGGTCGAAGATTTCTTATATTGTTTTTTTTGTATTTTCTGATCGAAAAGAACTATATACAAAGCGGACATTCAATCTCTGACACAGAAGTTTACGACAAACCTAACAACAAGTAGTTCTCAAAACAGCTTAAAACTAGCGATTTAAAAGAAAGAAATATTTTATTTTGTTACAAGTATCCAACAAATTACAACGCATTTAAAGTTAAACAATAGCGTTGGCTTATAGAATTGTCAATAAATGCACAATCACAAATTACGCGGATGAATATGATTTTATCAATGAAAATACTATTTTTAGCCATGTCGATTACCGAATACTACACAAACCGAGTAGTGGAATATATAGATTCTACATGTCGGACTGTTTGGGCGAGAGGATTTTCGCTAAAATATTTACTTCAATTTTAAACAACAGGTTTACCCTGAATAAAATACCTCGAAATTAATAGGGATTACAAACCCGAACTGCAATGGAAGTTTTAAATTTAGAATGACTCTATATTATTCAGACAAGTTATACTTTGTATACTTTGTATACTTTCTCCGTGGTACAGTGGTAACGCGCTCGCTTCGTGAGTGAGAGGACTCGAGTTCGAAATCCAGTCGAGGAAACTTTTTTTTTTGTGTGGTACAGTGGTAACGCGCTCGCTTCGTGAGTGAGAGGACTCGAGTTCGAAACCCAGTCGAGGAAACTTTTTTTTTTGTTGTTAAATTCTTTTTTTTTTTAAGTGTTTTTGTTAAGGAAGTAGCCATGATATACAAGGATAAGGTGTGGCTGTCGTAAAAAAAAGAACATAAATGATTTTTTGATGCAACTCTAGTTATGCAGAATTCCGTATGTATCAAACTCTGGTGCCTTACAAAAGGAATTATAATACATAAAAATAAACTTATACAGGAAAATGAATACAGATATAAAGTACGATTTAGATTGCAAAGATCAGAAAATACCACAGAACTTGCAGCCCTTTGATTCTTTATAAATATACATGCTTATAGTAAGCTCCAGGATTATTTACATCTGTGTTAAACAGCAGTTAAAGTCGTTACAAGCCCTAATTTAAAATAATATGGTTTTCTTCAGGCCGTTCACATATAAATTCACCGTGACTGAAGGGTTTTCGGGCTCGCTTAGGAAGCGAGAGGTCTGGAGTTCAAATTCCAGTAAAGGTAACTCATTTTTTTAAATTGTTAAAATCAAATAAACATTGGATTGAATATCAGTGTTGCAATTAGTCTTATAGCCAATTTACTACAATTAAAACGCTGGAAAGCATTGGTGGCACTAAACATATAATCTCACAACCTGCACCTTTCTTACATTCCGAGACCCAAACAAATTCAGCGCCTTCTGTGCTTTGATTTACATTAGTGGGTATGACCGCAATGTTTTAAATCCCATGTATATCAACTAAAACACATTGAAATAAGGTAAACCGGGTATGTATGTAAAACTAATGCATTGAGCGTATGATAAGTATAATTTCATGAGAATTTCGTGCAGAAATTTAAAACAATCCGCTACTGGACAAAACTTATTGCGCACCCCTCGTAATGTTTTAAGTCTATATTCACTCAGTGACCCATTGGGCGGGTCAAATATTGACCCATTGGAAAGAAAATGAATCAGTTTTGTGGTGGTCCACATGGCAATGCTGCATACAAGATATGAAAGTTCTGGGTATTGTTTTTTTCAAATTAAGACTGAAGTTCCTATTGTAAAAATAAATAAGTCAGTTGAGTGCATTGGTGAGGCATTTATTCATCCTAGTGACACGGCTAATACCAGTTTTGTACAGGTGTACAAAACATTGCATCATGTCAAATATGTAAGCTCTTGGCATCTCACATTTACAAAAAAGTTAAATGTGTTTCCTATATAAAGCAAGTGACTCCTAGGGCGGGCCAATATTGAACAATCAGCATGATTTATATCGCTTTGATAGGTTGTCCGGCAGGCAATGCTACAAACCAAGCTCTTTACATTGTAATTAAAAAAATTAGACATAAATGTGTTTTACAGTATATAACCTATATCAATGAGGTGACTCCTTGGCGGGACCAATATTGATCTAATGGCCATGATGAATATCACTTTTGTAGAGGGACACATTGCAGTGCTGCATGCCAAATATCTAAACTATAGGCTTTAAAGTTCACGTACGTACAATACAAGATATAAGCGTGTTTCCTATAGAAAGCTTATATCAATCAAGTAGCACTATGACGAGGCCAATTTTGATATGTGAAAATCTAAACCAGACTTCTGCTTACTAGGTATATTCTTAAACTTGACCTGAGGAAGAAACAGACCGGACGGAAAGTTCTGTCAAAAATATTTACATAAGACTTTCATTGTCTTAATTCTTCTACAAGTCTGATAACAATCTTATTGTTGATTCAATGCATACAAATAATAAAACACACCACCAAGAAGTGACATATTTTTTAGATCAAATGAAACTTGTAATATATCTAACTGATCATTTTTCAAAATGTATAACAAACCAAATTTTCTATAAAGGGAATACCTGTATTCATATTGTTATTTCGCAGTCACAAAAACCAAATGTTGCCACTTTGAATTCATTTTAACGAAAGCCTGAACCCAATATTGAGCTTATTAGTCTACATATATGAACCTTTGCGGCGTTATTATTTCCTCGTATTTTCAGAGATGACAGATAGCACTTTAAAGCAGCATCCACTCTGTTTTCATGCTCCATACACTGACCTAGAAGGTTTAGTGCTGTTTCTTTGTGTCCGAAATTTGGCTCCTCTACAATGCATTTAGCAAGGTTGAAAATTGTCGCCTGTTTATCTCCATGTCTTCTGAGATGAGAATATGTCTTATACTGCAGAAAGTATAAGTAAGGTAGAGAATCTACCACAGCCAAATCCATCCATTCATCATCTTCACTTCTATAAGAGAGGTCTTGTTGTGTTGATCTGAACATTTCATGTTGGAGTTCCTTGGGACAACAGTTTTTTTCCAATTGTAGAAACTTGACACAAGATGCAGTTATACTCTGTAGCAATGTATATTCATCATCTGCTTCATAACATAACTTATCAAATTCCCTTTTTCGAAAATATTGTTGAAAATCGTAGCAACAACAGATTGGTTCAACTACATTAAGATCATAACTGTCTTCAATGTTTTTCAAAATGATTTCTGCCCTCTCAATATCTCCAATACAATAGAAAATTGATGCTAGTTTCAGTTTACCCGATGACACATCACCGTTTAGACCTAACGACATTAAAACAGTAGATTTTCGGCATAGAATATCTCCAATCTGTATGTTTATTGAAGCAAGTGTGGATCCTAAATGCATGCTTAGAAATTTAGCTATTGCACTACATGCTAATTTAGTTTGCCCTTGATTCATATTATGAGTTAATTTCATCAGGTATTTATATAATGTTTGCAAAAGAAGTCTTCTGTGATTGACTTTATTCGCATTTACCAGCAAATGCGTGATTAATTCATTGACTTTGCAAGCAGTGATTCCAACCAGTTTTCCTGAAATCAAACACGACACATTTTCAGGAACAATCTCTACTAATCTCAAAAATGTGTTTTGAATTCTATACCCAAGTTGATCACATTCTATTTCAAGTAAAGCATTTCCGTTACTGCTAATAATGTAATAAAGTCTATCAAGTATATTTTGTTTTATTACTGGAGTAAAACGTCTAGCCATTAAATTGTTCTCTGGGATGATAAGATGCGGACAGTACTCATTAATAACACAATTGTAAAGTACTGTCAGACAATAATTCAAACAGATAAGCAAGGTTTTTTCGTTCCAAGTATTGTTGTTTGTACTTGAAATACAATGAAACATGACCGTTTTACACATGTAACTTGAAATGCTGTCAGGGCATTGTGTAGTTATAAACGTTTTTAAAATCATTTTCATTAAGACATAGCATCTTATCTGTGTTATATTGAAATTGAAAATTAAGAATCTCTCAGCAAGGGAAGTGGATATTCTCCATTCAAGTGCTTCATTAACACTGTTTTTGCTTCCAACTCCTACAACAAAACATCCCGTGCCTTTACAATACTGTTTCATATCATATGTAGGCCACTGACCTTCTCCTTGCTGATTGATCCATTGTCTAGCTTGCAATGGCCATTTTTGACAAATCATTGCAGGGACAATGTCCTGACCAATGAAACCAGGTCTTTCAACTCTTGATTGTGCTGGACCATGTCTAACACTGTCAATACCAGTCAATATATTTACTATTGAATTTTTTAATAAAACTCTTCCTATTCTATCTCTATACGTAAACTGATTATACTTATTCTGTTCTGGAAGTGGAGCATCATCTCTCAGTATCTGTAATAAGCAATATCCTGGTGATACAGTATCATCCTGTATCATTAACAGGTTTAGTTTACCAGGTTTCCATTCACTCCAGTCTTGTATCACGTTGAACAGGGTAGTTGTGAAAAGTAAATCGGTGTCAGAATTAAGTCCAAGTGTCGTAGTACCCTCTACTTTACTACCTAAGGTATACACATTTATACTTTCATGTGTTAATAATTGTTGTCCTATCGTTTGTAATGTGTCATTCATTAGCTGATGTCGCCTTTGTTGTATAACCATTCTTTCGTTCACTCCTATCTCATCAAGTACTTTAGACAGTCTGAGTGACACATTGCAAGTGTAATCAGAAATTTCCGACATCCTGTAAATATAATAAGATATTGCTATTTTCCTCATAAATACATGTTATGATAACTTTATAAAATGCATGTCTACAATAAACTATAAAAGTATTAAATAGAATTGTTTTCTTGAAATGTTAATTTCAGCACATCATAAATAATTAAACAGTCAATAGATTGTTTTGTGCTTGTTCTGTTCATTTTGTATTTTTACTATAGTCTGTTTTATGGCGCCTTTAAAGAATCTTTCTCTTGAGATATTTTCTTTACACAGATGAAAAGAATTTAACTAACTCTGACTTGAATTTGACACAATGATGGAATTAATTGCTGTTTCAGTTTTTATAATATACGCTTAAAGGATAATAAAAAAATACAATTCTTGTGTTTTTTTTTGCTTTTTATTACATTTATAATTTCACTACATGTATTTCGTTTGAATAAAATACATCTATCTATTATGCAATAATGCTTTCGTTTCAATTACCTCTTCATCAAATGTCTTAAATTGCAGATATTTAACTTTGTTTAGAACGATTTTATTATAGAAGTATGAAATTTTCTATAAGTATAATTATAACATATGTTACAGGAACCCACGTATATTAACATTTCAACTTTATGACTGGAATTCCCTTCTGCTCTTTAAATTGTTGGACATGTAAAGTGTTGATTGAAGATAGTTTCGTCACGAACGAGATACATTTTATATTATTCAAAAAGCTTTTGTTAATGTTTGACAAAGCAGAATATTTGTAAAAAATTAATTTGTGATTTCATTTTATATACTAAACTATATATTGGTAAACAAAAAATGACAAAATTCTTGATCGATACTTAGAATAGAATAAAGTCATAATTTAATCTTCTATTTAAATACTATTTGCTAAAAAACGCCTGTTAGAATAACTAAAATATCACATTTGTATTTGCACTTTAAGTTTAAAATACATGAAGATCTCCAATCTTATTAAACGTTCTCTACCATTGTTTAACGTTACTGGGTTATTGCTCTCTTTGATATGTTAATATTTTTGATAAACAATATATCATCAAAGTGGTGTGAAATGGAAATGTTCAGGGAAATGAGTTATCTAGAAATGGAAGGTTTTTAATAGCTTAAACCGTTCTAAAAAAAACAACGATCGAAAACGACCCAAATCTACCGTTTAAACATGTGTGAATACATGCCAGAATTTGATGATATACCTTTGTGGCTTAGAATGATTAAGAGAATATTACAAGGGGTTGTTTGATTGTTTTTAGATCACATGGACACCAACACAGAATAATGTCAAATGGACACGTTCAGATTTACTGATGGAGGAAGACCTCAGATGCCCTTCCGTGCAATATTTCAAGCACGAAGGGACACATGAAATGAAAGAAGGACGTTCCGTGAGCTAATTGAATAGATTCCTCACATAAAATTATCTGAACTAACTGTTGGGATTCGAACCACCAAAGCGGTGGGACAAGTGGTTTGAATTCAACGACATTTACCACCCAGCCACGGACGCCTTACAAGGGTTTGTATTTTACAAACATGTATTTAAACATATATTTAAAACTAGGTATTTCTCTATTTTGCAAATACCATCGACAGGTGTTCGGGAAATCTTTAAAGCAGTTAATAATTAGAGTATTAAAATAAAGATAAATTATTTTACTGTATGAATGTTTTATGTGCAAGTAGATTGACTTTTAAATGGCATATCAAAACTCGGTAAGTCACTATAAACTACGTACTACTGAAAGGTAAAATATGATAAACAAGATCAGCAAGGAAAGGCAGCGTTGACTTTTAAATGGCATATCAGGAAAATAAAAACTGAGTATGCAACACGAGAAAATATTTATATTTTTTTAAACTCATGTTATGATTTATTCTAACTTGTGAATTTATATTGTATCTTGTTAAATGTATATACTATAAACGTACATGTTTATCAGATATTCGCTTCAATTCATTATTTTATTCGTATTTAGCTTTACTTGCCATACTAGTTCCCGATAATGTGCTGACGAAATATCGCCTATTCAGGATATCTTAACCCCACCTTGATTTAATACACACATTCATAAAAGAACCGGACCTAGGAAGGTGACGGCGAGGTCAGGAAGAAATGGTATTGTGATTGACTCAATATTTATCTGCTTAATATTAAGATTTGAAAAAGTGTAGTATTTCGTTTATCTTTCGTCTACTTTACGCATGCATATGAACCTTGTGTCTTGGACAAGCATCAATTGCCTTAAATTACCATAAAGGAAATAATGAAAAAAATCATCGAAATCTCGACTCAACTTTGACTTCTTAGGATGATGCTTGTGTCTCAAATAATTCGTATTTTGCTTGGAAACAACTTATCTTTATAATTTTGAACATAATTTCGATTTCAATTAGTCCTACACAATTTCTGAAGTTAATATTTTACATAAAATCATGTTTTGCATAGGTTACAAAGTTGAAAATTTTACTTTTAACATTTCCATAGAGATAATAGCATAGTATTGGCGTTTGAAACAAAATAAAAGTAATTTATTATTTACAACCCAACGGTACAATGTATAATCAATGATTATTGAAATTATATGATTTAATCTGATACAGAAATTGAATTATGTTTTGATAACCGAGCAACATGATATTAATATAAGTGAGATTACTATAATTATGACACACGCTTTTTTGTTGATACAGTTTACTGTGTATTACAAAGTTACGCTAAGGAAATTTGAAATTTCGTATAATTGAATCCTAAATTAAAATAGATACATACAGAATCCCTAAAGAAAGCCCAACACGGCAAAATTGAAAATGTTGCAGGCTCGGTTTGCTTGAGCCTGTTCATGGACGGTACTTGAAAGTGCAAGTTACCGTCCATGCCCCCTAGCACCAGCTTAAGCAGAATTCAACATTTAAACATGAAATAGTAAAATTTTGAATTTAGAAACATCCGAAGATGTGTTCATACGGCGGTTATCATGGAACCTTCAATGTGACACTTCCGTGCCATTCCATGAAAAGCGGCGTATTGTCCCCAAGTAATAAAAAGCGTGTGCCTTAAACGAGAAAACAATAGGCAGAACCAAATAAAATGGAATTTTGAAAGGGGATCAGAGGTTATGAAGCCTGCGTATCACAGATAAGACGTCAAAAGACAAATTTAAAAAGCAGGCAACATATCCTAAGGGTGATTCAACATTATTCAAGTAGGAATATTGGAACCACCCGACTAGTAAATGCCGAAAAGTTGAAACTAAAAATACCACAAGCACAACAATAATGTCGTGCTGAACGATTTTCAAGGATCGAAAATATAACATCATTGATTAAATGTACGCGGAGACTTTTTACAGCCGCCACACGGCACAAATAACACGGATGTGATCGTAAAATAGATACATACAGAATCCCTAAAGAAAGCCCAACACGGCAAAATTGAAAATGTTGCAGGCTCGCTTTGATTGACATTTATTCATATTTATATATAAATATATATTTATTTATAAAAACACAATTATGCCTTAGAAATAAATATTGTTTTCTATCTAAAAGGCAAACTTGTGTTTTATAATGTTACAATTATTGATTAAGAACGTTCTCTATGATTAAACCTATGATTTGATTGGTTACGGTTGATTAATTGCATTTATCACATAATCTGCGGCGCAGGAGTGTAATAAAGCCATTTAATAAAAACGATATTACACTAGACGATATTACACCAGTGTAATAACACTTTGACGTCACATCATTTGCGCTTTAAACATAGCGTTTAAGCGCGCTAATGTTAGCGTTACATTATAGGCGCGTCAGAAAAAAATGACTTTTGTAAATAGTTTACTGTTCTTATTTTATATATGTGATAAATAGAATATCATATTTTCGTGTAGATTAAATACTAAATTTATTAAACTCGTTGAATAAAACAATATTATGCTCGACACAGGCTCGCATAATGTACACCATGCACGGAAACGTATAGCGACCACCCCTATATTTTAGTTAAAACAGACTTTTTGACAATTTATTTAATACATACTATATACCAAACCAATTTTTATAAACTTACTTGATTAGTAATATCTACAGCCCCCGCATGTTGGTAAAACAGAATTTAAGACAATTTATTTAACATACGATATATATTTGACCAATATTTACATTGTTATTTGATCTTGAATATATATCATTTACTCAATCTGCTGTACATATTGATGGATTTAAATTTATGTGACATTTTTCTGTTCATTTACATGTATAAGTTATTTAATTGAAGTTTTTAATTCGCAAACCACTATCATTACAACATATAATATAACAGATTTTACAATATATATTTGATAATGAGGACAGAAAAATCTCGCACAATAGAAAGCTTTTTTAAAGAGTATATATGAAACATTTGATTGAGGCTTTTTGTATTCCAAACATTAAGGAATGTTTAAATAATTGTGCTTTAGACAGTGTTAAAAGATAAATATTATATAAAAAAGACAAACTCATTTAGTTGTTAACAAGGATCAAATATGCTAGTGAAGAAGTACCTGATGTAAATTAGTTATCATACAAACCATTATATTTTTGAAAGATATATAATATATATATAGCTTTAAATGATAACTTCCGACAAATTTACCATTTTAAATGTATGTACTACGGAAGAGTATACTGACCCCCCTTATATATTTTTTATGCCTTCAAGAAAAAAAAACTTTGTATAATACATATCTTTAAAAACTTGACAAGTTATATGATATCTAAAATAGATCTTGCAGAGTTTTATCTGTTATAATACACCATTAATCACAAATATGCATTGTTTCTTCGATGATATTTGGAAATTTAAGAGAACAGAATGTTCTTCTTAACATACAGTAGTTGTACACTTTAGCCTTATCATATGAATCTCATAAAAAAAGGTGTATGAATTTATAAATTAAATAAGATTCTCTTGGTATTATAAGTCGCATCTATTATTATAATATTAAATTGCCCTTTTCTCGTTTTGATATAAAAAAAACATGTATAATCATTGAAAAAGATAAGAAATATTTATAGTATAAGTTACACTAAGTTTCAATACCATTTATATAATTTTAATATATATCAGATAAATTATAATATTTTATATAATACTCGTGTACCGCAAGCGTGTTATCATAACGATCAACTTATGTTAGGAAACATATAAAACATCACCTAAGCTAAAAACTCAGGTAAAGAATATATATATTACATATGATTATATCATCTCTATATCTGTCAAACAAATAATGCTTCGAAAATACTGTTTTCCAATACATAAAAGCGTTTACTCGAAGAAAACGTCTGCTTCTTGAGGTAGAATTTCAATGAAAAGAAGAAAAAACATATTTCTTATAAATAAAAGTAAGGTCTTAAGAAAGACTTAAGTTTATAATACGTATCTTTAACAGTATAGTAGCAAAAAAACAGAAAAGATCAATATGAACTATATATATATATATATATATATATATATATATATATATATATATATATATATATATATATATATATATATATATATATATATATATATATATATAACTTTTAAAAAAAACCATTACGAACTATGTTGTTATCATGTATCGTTGTATTTTAAACAGGCATATAAAATATATAAGGGGGTCAGTATACTCTTCCGTAATGTACAGAGGATGGTACATGATAAATATTATATAAAAAGGAATATTCGACCAGTTGATGTTATTATAGGAATATAGATCCCAAACTGCAAGCAATATTTCGTCTTGTATGATGTGTGACACGAGAAAAGTCAAGACATTTGTATTTGATAAAGGAAACAATTAAATCAAGTTATGTTGTAAATCATATATAATACTTATTTTTTTGTAATCTATCGTACGTTTTTATCTTATAATGCAAGATAAACTACTTTTAAATTTTTGACAAAATGAAAAAATAAAACACTTACATCTTTTTAAATATGTTATTCTTTCCTGAAATCATATTTGCATGTAACAAACATACTATAAAACTGTAAAAAAGTCATTTGATATATATCATATAGGGATGGTCGCTATACGTTTCCGTAGTTTCATTTATGATAAATGCGTAAAAATAAATGGAATTTATTGATCTAAACCAACAGGTACAAAAGTTTAATACTTTTTTTGAATATCGTACGATCAAACCTGATAGATTGAAGTTTATTTCTATTTTTTTAACAGAATGAGATAAGATGTAAATAATACCTTGTACATGTAAAGACATAGTAGACCACAATTTAAATTTCATCTCCCCTCCTATACAACTGTGGAATTATCAAATTATCAGATATTTTCTATCTGATAGAAATAAAATCGTTACACGACCCCCTACGTATTATCAAATAAGGTTAACATATGAAAATATACAAAACAAAGTTGAAAGGATATCAAATTGATTTGAATATGTAAGACAAAACATATGAACGTTAAAACTACATATTGTCTATCCCAACTTGATTTCACCAAGGTGAACAATGTGGTGAATCTCGGCTGGTTGACATTCGAGTGTAAACATGTAAAAAAAAATTTTCGTTAGCGATTTTGTTTCTAGATTTCTCTAGACAGTAAATCTATCTTTTCAAGTTGTTTGTTCATATTTTATTTCATATTACCGAGATTTTTAATTTGATCAATTTGACATAATTATTGCTTTCAATAAGTGTTTGTTTTAAGATAGACATCTATTTGCCAATATCCTTGTTATCTTATACTATAAATTTGAATTAAAACTGCAGTATATCTATAAAAATATATTGTCACAAAGATAAAAGTTATTTGAAATACCCAACAAAACTTACTCCACTTGAAATAGTGTGGTATTATGCAAATTTCAGTTGATATATTACTCGTGCTGTTATTTTATACTTGTTACAAAGTGAGTTGACCTTTCAACTGAGTTAAGATTATAAACAATTTAATAACTACCTTGAAAAATTTGATCTAAACCAACAGGTACAAAAGTTTAATACTTTATTGAATATCGTACGATAAAACCTGATAGATTAAAGTTTATTTCTATTTTTAACAGAATGAGATAAGATGTAAATAATAGCTTGTACATGTTAAGACATAGTAGACCACAATTTGAATTTCATCTCCCCTCCTATACAACTGTGGAATTATCAGATATTTTCTCTCTGATAGATAAACAAAATCGTTACACGACCCCCTACGTATTATCAAATAAGGCTAACATCTGATAATATACAAAACAAAGTTGAAAGGATATCAAATTGATTTGAATATGTAAGACAAAACATATGAACGTTAAAACTACATATTGTCTATCCCAACTTGATTTCACCAAGGTGAACAATTTGGTGAATCTCGGCTGGTTGACATTCGAGTGTAAACATGTAAAAAAAATTTTCGTTAGCGATTTTGTTTCTAGATTTCTCTAGACAGTAAATCAATCTTTTCAAGTTGTTTGTTCATATTTTATTTCATATTACCGAGATTTTTAATTTGATCAATTTGACATAATTATGGCTTTCAATAAGTGTTTGTTTTAAGATAGACATCTATTTGCCAATATCCTTGTTATCTTATACTATAAATTTGAATTAAAACTGCAGTATATCTATAAAAATATATTGTCACAAAGATAAAAGTTATTTGAAATACCCAACAAAACTTACTCCACTTGAAATAGTGTGGTATTATGCAAATTTCAGTTGATATATTACTCGTGCTGTTATTTTATACTTGTTACAAAGTGAGTTGACCTTTCAACTGAGTTAAGATTATAAACAATTTAATAACTACCTTGAAAAATTGCGTCATTTGGTAAAATACGTTATTTCTGAGACATTTACGCCTCATAAACTTTCTTTTTGTGATACCAAACTTTATGTATCAAATTTACGTATTCGAACACTAAGTCATTCTTAAATAATGGATGGTGTCAAGTCCTAATAAACGTTCGATGCGGTAATTATATTGAAAATGTAGCAGGCTCCGTTCGATTACAGTAGTGGTTAATGCAGGCTACCATCAACGCCCTCTGACAGTGACGTTATCGAAATTCATCACTTGAACAATAACATTAAAATTGTAGAAGTACAAAAAGGGTTTAAATGTAGTCAAAATTAATGTAAAATATAAAGTCTTCAGAAGAATTACACAAAATGTATTTGACTTTGAGTACATTTCTTTTCTCCAAATTTCTTTATAAATCCTCGTAATACGTAATTAATCTTGAAAAAAAATGTAAACCTTATCAGCTGTTTATGAAATTATTCATGACATGTTCTTTTTTCACCGACATCAAGTTTAAAGCAAATAAACAATTGGCAATTATCCACATAATATATATTAATAGATAGTGAGAGAAACCAAAGGATCGCCTCATAAAGGAAATTATCACACATTCGTCAGTGTAATGGCTAAGATAAGGCATGTTTCGATTTCTGTTTTCAATTGATTTCGATACGTAGATTACAATAATCACACTAAAAAGTATTTAAAGATGTCCCTAAATGAAAAAAAACACATGATTTAGAAAGTCGTTTTTGTCCGCAACAATCGGTAAATTGTGCCGCCCTTATCACTGATTACCTAGGAATATCCCGACCTTGTTTTGTTGGCCTTTATGTTTAAGTTATAATCATGTGTAAATATTTCTCGCTAATACATAAAAAATATGTATGGTTTTGTGTTATTTGGCATGTTGTACATTATGCATGAAGATTATGTAAAAAATCAGATTTTCATTTGATATTAAAGTGCTCTAACTGAACGCTACCATAAACACTGCCGATTCTTAGACACATTAGCCATTCATTTATCAAACTGTATTGGAAATAAATAAATAAAAGACAAAAATATCATAAAGGCTCTTATTTATGTTACAAAGTATGCAATTTACGGTGTTTATATATTTTTATGACCTGTGTTGATTATGTTTCCCACACGTTCAAGTGATCTCAACATACTTTCGGAGGCTATTAGACCTGTCATCATTTTATTATTATTTTTGCAATCTAATCAAGTTATTATCTGGAGGATATTCCTTTTTTCATTGGTAACTGCATTGACCACACCGCGCCCACCTTTATTCCATTGTAACTGTTATACGATCAATGAAATTTTAGGTAAATAATCCAATCAAAATAATAATATTTCACATTTATTCTAATGTTTACTCATTAATGTAACCAATGTTCTGTAAGTATGATCAAGTAATATGATGAAAGCCGGGAGTACGAAGACTTTCATACATGTACGTAATAAGGACTTAAAAGCGCGCAGTGGGTTATTGGAAAAATCCAATGAAGCGGTTAGTTACTGTTTAAAACATACACGTTGAAGTAAAATGATATTTTATGTTGTGTGTGTGTGTCTGGTTAATTAGTTTCTAAGTAAAGTAAAGGGAAAGTAAGTAAAAAAATAAGGTAAAAGGATATAAGTAAGACATTTTAACACAATATTTATTATTTTAGACACATGTACTCGTATATCTTTGTGTAAAAACACTGCAAAAGCCTGATAATGAATAGATGTTTTTTGAATTCATTTAATTCAGCATACACATAGAATGAGAATTTACACCATTTCATAAAAGTTAAGTTCATTGTATCATTATGAAACCGCTTGTAATATACGCTTTGTAGAATTAGAGTTAATATCTATTGGTAAATAGTGTCTATCGTGTTGGAACGAAATGTATCAATGAACATTACAATTCTGTTTTACATCTTCATTTAATAAAATATTGAATGTATGAAAAACATTTATGTTATGCTTTTACCGTGGATTACTGATTTATCTATGAAAATTATATTTGATAATTTCACAGTGAAAATTATCAAAATATAGTTTCAAACTTGTCAATGATGAGACTACTTTTTAAGATTTTCCCAATGCGGTACCAAAATTGTATAATTAATGACAGTTCGGACAGCAAAGCTGAAATTGATAATAAACTTCAATTTCAAAAGTATTAAAAGGCAGAAAACTTACTTCAATTCATTCAAATTACTAGTCACCAAATATCGTCTCTAAATTTTTGTTATATTTTTACAGTCTGAAAAATACAATTCCTTCCACATGTAAAACTGTTCTTGGTGACATTTGGGCATATTTAAGTATCCTACGAGCAATAACTGCTTTATAACTTGGAAAGCAATGACAGCCATCAGCTGAAGAATAAGTACACAACCCAGCGTTCGTAAGGCAGCTTTTCAAAAATTCCATGTTTTCCAATTTCCTAGCCGCTTTTTGAATGTTTACATATCTGTCAACAATCTTCAAATAAGTCTTCTTTCTTCTAAAAAGGTGTATGACTAACAAATCTAAATGATATCCCTCGGAATCAAAGACAATGATTTCTTTCCGTGAAATAAACTTTTAAAAATGGTGACCGCTTACATTTCACAGAGCCAGGTATTATATAAATTCGCAGTAAGTAACAGAAATCAAGATGGATGGTTTGACTTTTTATCCTAATTTTTTGATTTTATCATTAATACAAGCGCTCATTCATATTATTTAAATAAAATGAATAATATCATCGCATTTTAACGTTGATTGTCGAACTTATTTTCAATCCCAAGACTTCTTGTATTGTATGAAAAATTTGACTAAATGAGGCTACCAGTAGGTAAAACAGATTTTAAGGTAGTACACCTCTAATGGGCACTATAGGGATCTGTAAAATGACAACATAGGACAGTTACATGCCTTAAATGTCACCTGTATGCAAAATGTAAACAAAATTGACCGTGTGGTGTATGAGTAATGGACATTTTTCTGAACAAAAACTTTGCCATTAGAAGGGCTTTTTTCAGAAATAAGGAAACTCTAAATAATCTATAATATCATCATTATGAAAAATGTTTTCCCATTGCTCATAATGACATTTAGGTAACAAATTTAACAAGCAAAATGATTGTTTTTAAACAAAATGTTTTTAATATGTATAAAAATGTAACCCTACCCATCCACTTTTAATACTTATTTGACCATTTCCATGTGTAAATAGCCTTTTTTAAAATATCCCTTAAATTTTCCACAACGAGGGGCTGTTTTCAAAGTTTGCCTAAATTTTCTTAAATGTATATTGGTTGGTCTTGCAAAATATGAAATACTTTTACCGTGTAGATTTTATTTAATTAAACTTAGAAAATATCTGGTATCATATTTGCTATAAAATTAAGCAGTATTTAATAAATAAATACCTACAAAAATTATAGAATTAAAATGAAACACTTTTTTTCTTCCATTAGGGATCTTAGAGATTAATAAAAAAAAGTTAAAAAAGAAAAAAAAAGAAAGAAAAAAAGTTGCCCCTTCTGGGGTTTGAACTTAAGCCCCTGAGTTTCAATACACTTTACAGTGATTCTAGCCTATTTTAATACTCTTCAACGTGGAAATACTGCATTCCGGAAACAAAGTGATCCCTCGCAAGCATTAATCACAACAAAATTACATAAGAGTTCTAAGTTAATATTAAGGGAATTTCATTTAAACTTGTTTATGGCATAAAATAAAAAGAAGATTTGTTTGTTTGTTGTGTAAGATGTAATTTTATTTCATCTCTTGAACTAACATCTACGCCGCTCGTGACAATACTGTTTTTAAAACTCGGTGAAATTAAATTTCATCTTATAAACAAACAAACAAACAAACAAACAAACAAACAAACAAACAAATATTCTCTATATATGCATGATTGATCAATACAGTGTTGAATGAAACATAAAACGGAAGCATAGATACAAGTAGCAAATATAGCATCAGCATTCCATATTTCATTTGCAAATGGAATGAAGACAGTATTAACAGGTCATGAAATTAATTGTAAAAAATAGACAGCAAATGAAATAAGGATAAGATAGATATAAGAGCTTTACCGATTCTGACTACATAATTGTCTTAACAAAGCTTTTGATATTACCCTGAACGTCCATGCAAAGTTTAAATGAAAGAAGAAAAAATATTAACCTTATATGTCTTTGTCCTAGAAGGGTAAAAATATTATACTAGATATAAAAGTTACTTATTGTGTAATTTCTAAATATAATTAAAAAATGGAAATTTCGATCATTTGGAACGCCACACAAAGAAAGTACTGATATATGTATTGGTTCATTACTTCAGTGAAATTCATTCTACTAGAAGCAATAAGCCTGATATTTATGGTATGAGAAGAATTAATTATGTACGTGTATAATCGATACAATCCTAAATTATAACTTTATTCAAGCACCTCTTAATAATAAAGCTAATTATTCTTTTCAATCACATTTCAGAAAACTTAATCAAACATTTTGCAAGGGTTAAATAGGCCTCTTATCTTAAATTTATTAGTTTGTTTTTTATTTCTGTACAAGTTAATACATGTGTATCAAATATTCTGTATACGAGTTCTCTGTTTTTCAGTTTTCTTTTAAAAATTAAAAATAATATTAAATGTAGAACTAAAAATAATTTATGTTTCTATAACATACATACCAGTATACTTAGGGAAAATAAACAATTGATCTTTATGTTTTAATTTGGAGGTCGTTTCAGTATAAATATCAACATTTTCTTGACAAAAAAAAATCTGACTATTGTGAAGATTCAAGAATTGGAAAGGCTTCCAATGAGGTTCTTTTGACATAGCGGAACAAATTTTATTTTAAATTATAAAACATTTGAAGATAAACACACATACACGCGCGCCCGCCGGCACGCACGCTCGCGCACCAACACACACGCACGCTTGCACCAACACATGCACACGCACGCACACAAGATGCAAAAAAAAAGATTTTAATAATATTGTACATACAATTTCCATACATTAGTCGAAAGTAATCGTTCAATATAAATTCAAATCTTGTATAGACTCCAATAGAAAATTAAAACATTTTTGACATACATGTACCTTGTTTCGGTCACATAAATTATTTTAATCATATTCAAAACAACGTACATAAGTATATAATTAGAGAGGATAACGCCAACATTCCGCTAGTGAACAGGTATTTTATGGTTTTTTTTTCATTCACACATACTATATTACATGCAAGACTAATGTACCTGTTCTATACACCTTGAAACCCTAAATTTTTAAAAGAGTAATATACCTCTCACTCCACTGTTTGTTAAAATCTTGAACTAACGGAAAATAGCTGAGAGGAAGCCAAATAGCCCTGTTTTAGGCCAATATTACTATCAAGATAATCAGAATTTCCATCATTACATCTAAAGCAAGGTTAAACCCTCTTATATGTTGACCTAAAAACATAAAATAGATGCACACGAATATTTGATTCGTTAAGAGCTTGCCATTATTCATAACGATTAACTGAGTCAAACGCGGTCTTGAAATCAATAAATCAACTTGGTAATACTTTCTGGAACCATGTCGGCCACAAGCAGAAGTGCGGTATAAAATGACCAGCAATATTTTATTTAAAGTCATTTCCAAACATGTTGTTTAAATCATAAACAGTGTCACGATGTTACTGAAATCATCAACGATGTGAATGCGCCGGGTTCCAATAGTGTTTTGTATGTGCTAGCATATTCCCATTTATGATAATGTTTTAAGTATCTGATAGGTCGAATTATATAACAAAAGTCAACGTACCTTTTTATCCTTCCTCGAATAATTAGAATATATCAAATATTATGACAGCAACTACAAACAAAATAGTACCCATACATAAAGAACAGAAAAAGCAAATCAAAATTTTAAGTAAATATTTGTTTAAGCACACTTGACATGTGATTCATCGATATCTGGAAATTACGATGAATCACAGATAACTGCGTAAAATAAATGTAATTTAAATTTATAAACGCACAGGCAAAATGTTAAGTATAATCAATATTTTTTTTATATCGTACGATCAAACCTGATAGATTGTTTTTCTTTTTGAACAGAAATAGAATGAGATAAAAAAATAATGTAAATAACAAGATTGATATGTTAGTCGCATGAATCATATCTGAGTAGTAAAAAAATAATGTAAACATGTGTAATGCTTAATTAATTCTACTATAGATAATATGTTAGCATACTGCATTCGATGTGTTCAGGATTCTTATTGTATTTCAGTCTGCTTTTCAATATTTTTGACGCATGTACAACATATATTTGTATAAAAACTCGCATTTTAAAACTAACGGCTGTCTGGCTTCTCTACTTGCACTAGGAGTATACCTGGCATATAGTCATACCATAGTTGCACAGGTAATGCTAATTTCGTTGTAATTAAATTTTAACATCTGAATTTTAATTTGGTTTTTAGATTAATTACAAACATTCGATTATTAAAGTTCGACTTCAAATTCTATGCCACTGAGGAATATATTATCATAGCATTCCCTAGAGTTGCACTCATGCACGAATAGGTCGGCAATATAAGTTTAAGTTAAAATTTTATATAATGTCTCATAACGTTTTATGCGGACGCAGTTTTATTCAGAACTTGACCGAATCTGTTCACGATTGTTTTGAACGACTGGATGGAACGTTAACTTTAAATGGTAACAAGTATCAAAAATGATATTTAGGCTTTGTCAATCTTGCCTAGCAGCATATATGCAATTTCGTCGGCTTATAACAAACGTTATACCATTGACCTCGGAAACATTAAACTTCTAAGAAAGAAATACTTATCCGATGACGGTTCTGTTCTCCCTTCGTCATGACGGTATGGGATCCAGGTTTTAGAAGCATAATTTAGAGGGTCAGTTTTAAATACCGAAGATACAAAACCCTCTCGAAAGTTGAGTAAGAAACATATTTATTAAAAAAGGAATTAAGTTAAGGGGGGTAAGATTTACCAAATATTCTACCAGACCTATGACTAATATCTAGTTATGCAAACAAATATTCTAGTCAGTCACCTGTTTTGATCGTGTACGCAAACTGTATTACTGAAGATGCTGAGGGTTTAACTACATCTCTTTTAAATAGTGGATAATTTTGAATAGAATAATTTCCAAGTAGATTTTACTTACAGTTTAGGCTATATTAGTTATATTCATTACTTTAAAAGTCGAATTATTTTGAAATGTTTTGTTTATTGTTTACTTATAAATCTGTATATATTCAGGTACAAATTTCACAACTGCGAAATAAATGACTAATCCTGTCGTGGTTCATAAGCAATAAACAATGATTTTATGTCTCTTTGTAATTTGAAAACATAGATTTTTTCTTATTTGACAATCCCATTTTCAGAAGTAAATAAATAACTGATTAAAAACAATTTCAAAGAGACGTGCATGTCTTAGAAAGTTAGAAAGTTGAATTGTTTTGTTTATTTTTATTTATCAATTTGTATAGGTGTCCGGTACAAATTTTACAACAGCGAAATAAATGACTAAACCTGTCTTAGTTCATAAACAATAAATAATGATTTTATGTATCTTTGTAATTTAAAAACATAGAGATTGTCTCTTTGTTAAAAAAAGATTTTCAATTGTTAAAAGTAAATAAATAACTGTTTAAGTACAATATGTAAAGAGACATGCATGTCTTAGAAAGTTAATAATTTTTATTGTGATTCAATTTGTTTTATTTGTGTACATGTATTATAATTTTTTATATTTATTGAATTATACAAGGGCAATTCGTAGAATATTGTTATCCATGAGTTGTTATTTAAGTTGAATCATAACATGCAATAGATATATAATTTTATGACTATTTCGTTTTGGTTCTGTTTAGCGATTTAATACCTACAATTAAAATCCCTTTACCTCAAAACTTTTTTATTCTTTTATGATAAATATGATGTTCAAATAAAAAAATACCAATATCTTCAGTTATAAAACGCATAACAATAACGAAGTTTAACAGTTCATGCACAGAAAGGGAGCTCCTTAGAAATAATTTCTAACAATGTTTTGGACTATAAAATATGTATCATTTTTAAACATATTGACCATGAATATAAAATTCTTGTTTTAAACAGGCCTATTCTTTATTGGTAAAAAAACGTGTTGCAACCGAAACCGTTATACGAATAAATAATTTAAGTTAAATTTATGATACACCCTTAATTTCTATGTATAGGATCTTTGAAGAAAATTTGGAACTGACAAACAATCAACGAACAAACACATTTTCTTTAAATTTATGCTTAAAACAAGTAAAAATAAAGTTTCTTCAATCTTAACTTTAATTTTAAAATAAATTTGTTTTCCCCCCTGGTAGCCTCATTTTTAGTCGACTTAAAAGAAGTCTTGATCTGAAAAAAGGTTTGACTATCAACGTTTAATATAGATGATATTTTTAACCGATATCTGGTATGTTAAAACTAAACAAACAATTGGTATTTATCCATATAAATAAACTTAAGAATCATCTCATAAAGGAACTTGTGATACATTGAACAGAGTAATTAAAAGAGCGCGTGCGTGATTGCTCGCGCTAGTGTGTGTGGTGAATTAGTAAGTTTAGCTCAGTCAAGTCAAGTAAAGTAAAGCCAAGAGCTGCGTGAAGTTAAGTAGGTTAGTGAGTTGATTAGTTAGTTAAGAAAAACTAGTAAAGTAAATTTATGTAAAGGAAATAATACAGGTAATTTTGTTGTCATACATGTATATCTACATTTACCTAAGTTACTCTAAAAGATCCTATATTTTAGATCCATTTAATTCTGTATACAAATAGAATGAAAATGAAAACAGTTGTTTTCATTATTTCATAAAGTCGTGTTCATTCTTTTATGATTACTGATAGGAAACTGCTTGTTACATCCAACGCTTTGTAGAATTTATATATTTTTAATAAAAATTACAAAAATCATTTTTTAGAATAAATTAATATAAGAAAAAATATGAATTCACGAATGTAGGTATGAATGAAAGAAGAATGAAATGAATGAATGAATGAATAAATGAACGAACGAACGAACGAACGAACGAACGAACGAACGAACGAACGAATGAATGAATGAATGAATGAACGAACGAATGAATGAATGAATATATTGATAAACCAAAGATGTGAATAAATAAAGGAAAACATGGATAGAAATTTGGTATTAAAAAAGTAAGTGATATATCATAAGTATTCTATATATCATTTGCAAATGAAATCACGACAATATTAACCAAGTAATGAAATTATTTATGAGAAATTAGAGGCAGCAAATTTAAGTAAGGATACGCTAGTTTAAAGACCGATTATGAGTACATACATGCATAGTTTAAAATGAAAGCAGAAAATAAACATATTTACCTTATGTGTCTTCTTCCTGGCAGATTATTACAAGCTAAAAATTGTATGTCTTGTATAACTTTTGAAAATATTAAACGACAATTAGAAACTTCGATCAAAAGGAACGCCACACAAAGCATTGATACGTGGTCTAGCTTATTACAACTTATATATCTAAAATAACAGGGCACAAAATCCAGTTAAATAAATTCACTTTGCAAGTAGCAATAAACCTGATATGTATGATAAAAGAAGAATATACTTGAAGTACTCGTTCTATAATACAATCGATAGAATCATAAATTTTACTCAAGTATCTCTATGAAACATAGTTTTCAAGTGCTTTCATTTCTTTGATATTGTTACGAGCCAGGCGTAACTAGAAAGAAAAGCCAGCAACAAACTTGTAACAATAACAAATTTATTACATAAAAATTATTAAAGAAAAATAAAATAACAAATTATCTTTACAAATACCTGAAGTCCAAATAAAAGTTACAAATGTCTAGTCTGATCCTGGAATGATCCTTTTTCAATAGCACAGTTAAATCCAAGTTAAATCCAAGAACACTTTAGAATAAATTCCCACAATAAAATCCACAAGAATAATTAATAATCCAAGCTCCAATAAATCACTTAATTTCCAAGTTGAATAATACTCCAAATATATTGATGACTTAAAAGATCACGGATGACTAAAAAGGTAACTGATGACTTAAAGATAAAGATTAATGAAAAATGTCTCCTTATATATATTAACTAAGAAGTTTCCAGAAAGGTCTATTATGTTCTCAAGTAATCATAATCTAGCAACTTCAACAATAAAGATGATCATTCCAGAAGTTTCTATCTAAATATAATGCATGAGTTTTCTACAACAGTTAAGAACCTTCTAGTACATACATGTAGTTTATGTTCTAAAAATAGAACAATGATAATATTGGAAATACCAACTGGTCAGATATAAATTATATACATGTAATATGATGTTGCATACATAACACTTCCCCTCTTCAAGAAAAAGAAATATGAATGAAATGAATATTTCTTTTACATAAATTCAAACAATGTAACTAACAAATAACATAGGAGAAATGTTAAACAATTTTATACATTCATATATATGTGTATTACAAACAATAGCAAACAACAACAAAAAAAATAACCAATCATATCATATAAATGCTATTACAAACAATAGCAAACAACAACAAAAAATAATCAATCATATCATATAAATGTTAAATTTAAAATACTGCAAATAACAGTTTTAGACACGTGAAAGTGCATCAGGGATCAAATTATCTTTCCCTTTAATGTGTCTAATGTCAAGACTATATTCTTGCAAAAATAAGCTCCACCTCAACAACCTTTGATTTTTGTTTTTAAGTTTATGCAAGAAAGTGAGGGGATTGTGATCACTAAAGACAACAACAGGCAACTTTGAAGAAGTTAGATAAACTTCAAAATGCTGAATAGCAAAGAATAAGAGCAAGGCACTCTTTCTCTATAGTAGAGTAATTTTTCTGATGTTCATTAAACTTTTTAGAAAAGTAACAAACAGGATGGTCAACACCATTGTTGTCTTCTTGGATCAATACACTTCCAGCACCTATGTAACTAGCATCTACAGCTAACTTAAAGTTTTTATTAAAATCTGGTGCCAAGAGAACTGGTGCACTCTTAAGTATGGCTTTCAGGCTGTCAAATGCCATTTGACACTTGTCATTCCAAATGAATTTGTTTCTTTTCTTTAACAAATTTGTCAATGGTTCTGCAATAACCGAAAAATTATTACAAAATTTACGATAATACCCTGCCATACCAAGAAATCGCATCAGTTGTCTTTTACAAGTTGGCACAGGAAATTCAGAGATAGCTTTGACCTTAGCTTCTATTGGTTTTACTTTACCCTGTCCCACTACATGTCCTAAAAATGTTAAAATTGCATGACAAAATTCACTTTTTGCAAGATTAACAGTCAATTTAGCATCACTCAGTCGGTTGAAGAATGCTCTTATTGTTTTGAGATGTTCCTCCCATTCATCAGAATAGATGATTGCGTCATCAATGTATGCGTCACATCCGTGTAGACCAGATATTACCATGTTTATAAGTCTCTGAAAAGTTGCTGGTGAGTTTTTCATACCAAATGGCATGACTTTATATTGATATAAGCCGTCTGGTGTTACAAAGGCTGATATTTCTTTATCTCTATCAGTAAGTGGAACTTGCCAGAATCCTTTTAGAAGATCAAACTTTGTTACATACTTTGCTTTTCCAATTTTGTCAATACAGTCATCAATTCTTGGTATAGGAAATGAATCAGTTTTTGTTAAAGAGTTCACTTTACGATAATCTGTACACATTCTATATGTTCCATTTGATTTTGGTACAAGAATACATGGAGAGCTGTAACTGCTTTGACTTGGTTCAATAAAGTCATTATCCAATAAATACTGAACTTCTTGTCTTAGGTACTTTTGTTTTACAGGATTTGTTCTATATGGATGCTGTTTTATTGGTTCAGAGTTTTCAAGAATGACGTCATGATGTATTTTGTCAGTCCGTGTGGGAATATCAGGAAATAAGTGTTCATATTCATAAATAAGCTGTTTCAGTTCATCTCGTTTCGACGGTTGTAAGTGAGCAAGTTTTTCATCCAGATTTTTCAGAATATCAGAGTTTTCAAGCTTTGCTGAACCAGGATCAGACTTTTCAAAATTTTCATAACTATTAGATTCAACTGAACATTGATTTTGTGGAACAGAGTTTACAAAAGATATAGGTTTACTAATTTCGCTATCTCTGTCAAAATATTCTTTTAACATATTTATGTGACACATTTGTTTTTGCTTTTCGCCTCCCAGGAGTATTAATAATATAATTAGGTCACTGACTTTCTTTTCAATAGTATAAGGACCAAAGTATCTTGCCTGTAATGGTTTTCCAGGTATAGGTAAAAGAGCAAGTACTCTATCACCAGGGTTAAAACTTCTTTCCTGAGCATTCTCATCATACCTTGATTTCATTTTACTTTGTGTTGATTTTAAATTAACCCTAGCTAACTCACATGCATTAGTCAACCTATTTCGAAAATCTGATACATACTGAAGCAAATTTAAAGATATGTTATTTTCAGACAGGAATTTCTCTTTGAGAAGTTTTAAGGGTCCTCGGACAGTGTGACCAAATACTAATTCAAAAGGGCTGAAGCCAAGAGATTCCTGAACAGATTCTCTTACAGCAAATAACAATAAATGGATGCCTTCATCCCAGTCTTTTTCAGTGTCAAAACAATATGACCTTATCATATTTTTCAGAGTCTGGTGAAATCTTTCTAATGCACCTTGACTTTCAGGATGATAGGCTGAAGACCTATATTGAGTAATTCCTAACTCGTGCATGACCTGCTGGAAAATACCAGACATAAAGTTTGACCCTTGATCAGACTGTACTGACTTAGGTAAACCAACAGATGTGAAAAACTTCACCAGAGCCTTGACAATAGTTTTGGCTTTAATATTCCTTAAAGGAATAGCTTCAGGGAAGCGCGTAGAAGCACACATAATAGTTAATAAGTACTGAGAACCTGATTTAGTTTTTGGTAATGGACCTACACAGTCAATAATAACTCTACTAAAAGGTTCATCAAATGCAGGAATAGGCTGTAAATGAGCTTTAGGTATTGACTGGTTAGGTTTTCCAACCATCTGACAAGTATGACAAGATTTACAGGACCTAGATACATCTGCTTTAAGGCCAGGCCAATAAAAATGATTGAGAATTTTATGGTAGGTTTTATTAACACCTAAATGACCTGCCATGGGTGTTTCATGAGCCAAGCTTAATATTTCCTGGCGATATGATTTAGGGACCACAATTTGGTGATTAACTGTCCACTCCTCTTCAGCAGGGACATCGGGCGGTCGCCATTTTCTCATTAAAATCCCATTCTTTTCATAATAACAAAACAGGGACTTGTAAAGCTTCATCTTCACTAAAAGCCTTTTGAAAAAGGACTGAAATCTCAGGATCATTTTGTTGTTCCTGGATAAGCTGTGACCTTGACAGCGTGTCATGACCTTGATCTTTAGATCTTGGTGTAGAAAAGTCAGATATTGAAAAATCTGTCTGAGTTTCAGGCAGAGTAGAGTAAGAGAAAAAATTCTTTTCATTATCAAAAGACTGACCTATAAAAGTATCAGCTAAGTCAATATCTGAACAATAATTATCTTCTTGAATGGCCTTCTTAGCCATAGCTCGAGTAACTGCACACGAAGGATAAAGGTCAGGAATTTCCTGCTCAATGGGGTCAGGTATCTGATCCACACAAGGAGTGTCAGTTACAAGTGGATTAACCACTACCTTATCTCCAGCTAAGTCATTACCTAGCAATAAATGAACACCTTTAAAGGGTAAGAAAGATCTTATACGTACAGCCACCGGCCCAGTTTACTAAATCTGAGGACAAATAAATATTATGGAGAGGGACATTAGAAAAACCACACTCTACACCCTGAATAAGGACACTAGATCCAGAAGAAGACTTCTCAGAAAAAGGCAGTGTATTTGCTAAAATAAGAGATTGAGAAGCTCCTGTGTCTCTTAAAATGTTAATAGGAGTAGGTGGGCAAGTATCACCGATAAGTGACACGGAACCTTCCGAAAGGAATGGTTCATAAATCTCCATTATAGAATCAGACTTGGGTTCTTCGACCTTCAAAATTGCATTGTTATCAATACAAGACTGAGGTTCAGACCTTGAAGTGGTAAGACCTGTGGGTTTGGCCTCATCACGTTGCTGTTGCCTCCTTTTTAAGGTAAAGCAATCAGAAATAAGATGTCCATTTTTCTTGCAATAATTGCATGTAGGACGAGATAAGGGATTATGACCTTTATGTTCATCAGATGACTTTGGTTTGGGAGTATTTGACTGACTAGATGAGCCAGATAAATTACCAGAACTGAACTTGGAATTAAAATGTGAGGGTGTGGACTTCCCTTTATTTAAAAATGAGACTTTGTGGGTTAAAGAATAATCATCAGCTAGACGGGCAGCTTCTTCTAAAGTTTCTACCTGTTTTTCATCTAAGAAAGATTAAACATCAGAGTGAATGCAACGTTTAAACTCTTCAACTAACATGAGCTGTCTGAGCTTTTCATGATTTTTATCAATTTTCTTAGATAGACACCACCGATCAAAAAGTTGTTCTTTTTCTCTTGCAAATTCGACATGGGTTTGACCAATTTCTTTCTTAGAATTTCTGAATTTTTGCCTGTAGGCCTCTGGTACTAACTCATAACCTTTCAGAATTAATTCTTTTACATTATCATAATTAGAGCTTTGTTCAACAGTAAGTTGTGTATAGATTTCACGTGCTTTACCAGTTAAGACGCTCTGTAAAAGTAATGTCCAGTGTTCTCTTGGCCATTTTAAATTTTCAGCAACCTTTTCAAAATGAAGAAAATACTTATCAACTTCTTTTTCTTGGAAAGGTGGAAACAAGCCTAATATTTTTAGTGACATCAAATTTTGAATTTATTCTATGTTCAAACTGATTTGCTCTCTCTTTGATTTCTAATTCTCTCATTCTTAACTGAAATTCTCTCTCTTCTCTATCTTTTTCTAATTTTCTCTCTTCTCTTTCTTTTTCAAACTGCCTTTCCCTTTCTTTTTCTTCCCTTTCTTTTTCTAACTGTCTTTCTTCCCTTTCTTTTTTCTTCCCTTTCTTTTTCTTACTGTCTTCTTTCCCTTTCTTTTTCAAACTGCATTTTTTCTAGTTCAAATTTAAATTGTAATTCAAGCTCTTTTATCTTTATTTCAGAAATTTCAGAGTGCTTTTCAACAATCTGAGAAAGTGCATCTTCTCCAAAAATATCTTCATCCACAAAATAATGAATCAGAAGATTTTTAATTTCTTGTTTACGCATTGAAGATTTAATTTCTAATAAATTATACTTTTTTGCAAGATCGAGCAAATCAGTTTTCTTAGCCAAATCTAATACCTCCTGGGAAGGGTCAGCTACAAACTTTTCTAAATTAAAAGACATGACTGCTTGCTGCTGGTTTTAAACTCAGAAAGTGATGTGTTTCAAAAATTTCAAAATGAAAGGTACACTTAATAGCACAACTATGATATCAACTCAGATGAGTAAATACGGTAATAATAAAATGTAAAATAAATGGTAATAATTTCCAATAATGTAGCCAAAAAGAAATATTCAAATCCCGGACGAGCCCCCAATTTCTGTTACGAGCCAGGCGTAACTAGAAAGAAAAGCCAGCAACAAACTTGTAACAATAACAAATTTATTACAGAAAAATTATTAAAGAAAAATAAAATAACAAATTATCTTTACAAATACCTGAAGTCCAAATAAAAGTTACAAATGTCTAGTCTGATCCTGGAATGATCCTTTTTCAATAGCACAGTTAAATCCAAGTTAAATCCAAGAACACTTTAGAATAAATTCCACAATAAAATCCACAAGAATAATTAATAATCCAAGCTCCAATAAATCACTTAATTTCCAAGTTGAATAATACTCCAAATATATTGATGACTTAAAGATCACTGATGACTAAAAAGGTAACTGATGACTTAAAGATAAAGATTAATGAAAAATGTCTCCTTATATATATTAACTAAGAAGTTTCCAGAAAGGTCTATTATGTTCTCAAGTAATCATAATCTAGCAACTTCAACAATAAAGATCATTCCAGAAGTTTCTATCTAAATATAATGCATGAGTTTTCTACAACAGTTAAGAACCTTCTAGTACATACATGTAGTTTATGTTCTAAAAATAGAACAATGATAATATTGGAAATACCAACTGGTCAGATATAAATTATATACATGTAATATGTTGCATACATAACAATATCTTCAAAGTGGATCAAATATCGAACAACAAAAATTTCGTCCCGTCATGTTATACAACATTTGTGAAACCCCTTTCATTTACAGCAAACACTTTCATATGCATTTGTTTTGAAAAAATATCCTTTGCAATCATAAAAATACTGGATACCTAAGCAATCAATAATTAATAATAAATAGTTATTTTTGCATCTTTAGACGTCACATAACTGCAGTTCTGGTGTTTTACTGGAATGTTTCGTCAGTTAGGGAATAGATTGTTTCTGCACATCATAGATAACGTGCCATTATCATGTAACAATAAGTTAACTTATTTGTTGATTAAGTGTCAAATTCTTCACGTAAATGTCGAACCTATCTTATTTTCATGTAACAATATTTTTTTGTTTACCAAAATTCTGCCGGAAAGTGATGTTACATTTTGTCAGCATTCTAAATGATCAAAGAAATTATGTTTACATGTCCCCAATTTTTTTCCCTGTAATTCAACTAAAATTGTAATTAAGGTTGTGAATCTTTAATTTCATATTTATAAGAAATCTTAAATCTGCAATAAAATAGGGATGCTGGGGTTTTCCCCTTAGATTTCAATTTTTCATTACCTAAGGCATTTCATCATTTATTCTATTCTTATTTTCATTTTCTGTACAGTGTAAGATCTATTATTCAAGTTTGTTTTCGTGGTGAATATCCAGCAATTGGTTGTGTGCTTTTTTTATCATTACTTGTATACGTGAAATAATATCACGTGTTAGGATAGATAACGACACACGTAAATGTGATAAATATCAGAATGAAATCTTAAGTAAATATATTTGTTTAAACATACATGTGAAATCAAACGATTTTAAAACTTCCCTATAAGATAACTGCGTAAGATAAATCTAATTTATTGATTGAAGCACATACCAGGTGATGTATAATAAATAATGTTAAATTGAAAATAGAACCATTTAACTTGATAGGAAAAATATATCATTTATTTTCTATTAAAACCCAACTAACGGTAGTTTAAGTCTGAATCTTAGCATTTCACTGAGTAGTAATCTCAACCGCTTCTATATATAAACTTAACCACGTCATTGTCCTGGTAATACTTGGTGAAAGTAAAGGCCTTTTTGCCTAATCATTCACCCCAGCACTTCCCGTAAGTAGGAGGGACAAGGAATATGGACACAAGGGACAATAAACATTTAATAACTTGACATTAAAGGAGTTCGAACTTCAGTTATTGCGATATGCATAAGTGGTACTGTTTTGCCAAGCTTCCTACATATCATTTACTGATTAAACACATATTTGTCGGATTTCAAATAAAATCATTGATCGAAACTATATGGTGCTATTTTTCATAGCCTTTTCCAAGTCAGACGTCTTTTATGCTAACTTCTTTTCAAAATCGTTTATCAAATATGATTTAGACTTTTTGTCTTGTTTGTGTTATAGTTGAAACAAATGATATTTTAGTGTTATGTAGTACGATTTGCGAACATGTAAATAATGTCCATATATGTACTGTATAAATTGTTCTATGGTAGACAATTGGATGATTCATTACATGTTCTGCATTTTAAAGGTTGCTTTCTTATAGTAAAATAAAACTTACTTCAAACAACATACCAATACAAAGAATATCAATCTGGTTTATTAAGAAACTCTCTTTTTATTGTAAATACCCATCTGTTTCCGACTGTAAATTGTTTTTGAAATCTCGGACGGCAGGATTTTGATGAAACGATTTCTTCCGTAAGGGACTTTAATGTCGGATGTCTGCGTTCTGTGAACGTAGCCTTTTCCTTGATGATCTTTATTATTGTTTTTGTTTTTCATCTCTAGATTTCGAGAGAAAATAATAATCTATCGTTCAAAGGCTCTTTGAAATCACATTTCGTCAAAATTAGTATTTGATCATTATTGCCCTTTATTCGTTTACATATGTACAACAAATGCAATTTCCTGAATACATTTATTTTTTTCCGAAGCTTTCGTTTCCAATAGCAACAAAAATTACGATTTATATATATATATAAGTGAACATCATAAATTACTTTCAAGTTTTATTAAATAACTGTAATCAGTAGTCTGGGCCTAGACTACTGAGTACGGTTATTTAATAAAACTTGAAAATATTCGATTTTTCCGACATAGTTTTTCAATTAGCAAATATTTAACCATTATCATCCTATCTATGAGTTGAAATTTCAAGTGTATTGATAAACATGCGTGATAAATATAGAAGTATTTAAAAAATCATCGTTTTTAAATTTTGTGAAATTTTCAAGCGTGAACCATTAGATATTGTTTTATAGATGATGTCATTCATACGTTTATCAGTGTCAAAATGCGCAATAAAAACCGACATGCCTGATCTTGTACTTTAAATTTTAGCTGGTTTTTATAGTTCAAAAGTATACAATACAATTAAAATCCATCATAATTTCATGAATCTTTAACTTAAAGGTGAGAGTGCATTTTCTATAATTTTGATTCAAATTTAAAGATATGCATTTTAGTGTGAGAACATGGAGTTTTATTTCATAAAGATCTTTCGTTATAAATTCTCGTAAAATGTTATGAGTATTTAACAAACAATCTTTATTTTAAACGCCGTGATGAGAAAACAAGCCTAAAAGTAGTTTTACAAATGACGTTCAAAGACGTTAAGGTTGTAATAGACGTTTAAATAAAAAAACGTGAATTATCCTCGAAATGTAAGAGATAAATATGAAGAGGTATCAATAAGACAACTTTAAAAGTTGTTTTTGTCTATTTCAAGAGCTATATAATTGAATTTATTTAAGAATCCAGTATGTTAATTAAGAAAACGTTGAAAAAACAACATTACGGTTCGTTTTCTCATGCCGACGTTCAGTTAAAGGTTGTTCTAATCACATGAAATGTTTTACAACAAGTTGTTTTATCGTATTTAGTTTTAAGAAAACAAAAGGCTGATATTTTATTCATAGTGAGTGAGCTAGTCAATAAATGAGTGTTAAAGTGAGTTACCAGTGAGTGTGGGTCCGTTGTTTGTCAGTAAATAAATAAAGTAAATTGAATAAAAGTAAAGTAAGGTATGTATGAAAGTAGTATGTAAATAAGTATGTAAAGATAAGTAAGTAAATGAAGTATGTAGAAAGTGTTGATAAAAATACCTTAACTGTTCGATAGGCTTAGAAGATTACTTGTTCGTACAATTATGACTATTAACTGTCTAAGATCTGCGTCAATATATTCTGCTTATATTGTACATGCGCCATATTTAAACATTATGAAATCTTAAACAATACATTTTTGTCTTCCGTTAGTCTTTTATTTAGAGAGCTTCCACTGAGGTATGACCTGGTATTGTGTTGGTGTCAAAAATCCCAGCACAAAGCACAAACTTTCTTAAATAGAATCAATATAACTCATTTTAACTAACCCTTTAAACCAATTACGCTGAGAATGTATTTTCACTTAGCTTTTGTATGTAAATGGAAATTTTGTTCCCAACACATGTACAAAAGTTACCGGACAATTCATCTGGTATGACTAAAACTATAAACCAGATTGTTGGGCAAATGCAGTAATCAAAAGCAAAATATAATATATTGATCTTTCTTCATATTCTCACTTTCATTGTTTATATAACTTGAGTATGTAACGAAGAAAAATGTATTTTCTTTACATTTTTTTCAATATGTCAAGTTATTCCTATACCTACATTTAACATAAAGTAAAAATATCTGTTAGATTAAATACAGTAAAATTCAACCACAAGTTTGTTTTGAGGTATCTTAAAAAGTTTCAATTTTGATATTTTAGAATTGGTAGAGGCGAACATAGTGCATTCGGGTGATATTTATTACTTCATAGAGCACAATGTAACTCATTTAACTCTATCGTTACGTTTTAAATCAAATACAGTTAAATGACAATCCTCATATTAGACAATAAATAACCTTTACAAGCATGTATCATTTGATTTTCTCTTTGTTATTTGGAGAGAGGGAGTAGGGGGGTGTACCACAAAACTTATGGCGACACTCATTCGCTTTCTGCGGGAATTAAAACTCCGACGCTGCCCGTATTGCAAAACTTTTCTGGCACAAAGGGTAAGTACAAGAGTGCTTTCGAGGCTATTTGTTGTTCCACATAACGTTCAAAACAACTCGCTCATTACCGAACTTACAGTCAATCCAAGTGTACTTCTGTCTTATGTATGTTACTAAATGTTTCATGAATTAAGAAAAAATGCAGGTTAAATTAAAGAATTTTAATAGAGCGCAAAATAATAGTATTTGATGGTATGTTTAAGAGGAATCACCACAGAAAAGATTGTTTCTTCTTAATTATCACCTTCCTCCAGTACTTGTTTTTATTAACCTTATAACTCCGGCCAGTTGATGTGCAAGTCGACAATGTAAGTAGTATTTACAACTAACATGTTTACGAGGTAGTATGTATCAGCACGGCATCAAATGAGCGAGTATAAATTTCTGGACTATGTATATCATCGATCAGATTTAGACTAGAAAATTGACGCAAAGAAATGTTTTAATGTCTATCAAATAACACTTTTCGCCAAAAAAAACTAGTATCAAAAGTTGCATAAACCAGTTTTGTCCACTCGCAATAAACGCAAATGATTTTATTTTAATCCGGATATTTTTGAAGATGTCCATCCTTTCCACCCCTGGAGTATTTTTAGCGAGCGCAGGTATATAGTCATCAAAATGGCGGGATTCAATGACGATTATTACTTGCCCGACTTTATTTAAACTACCTTTTGTAAGAAGATGTTTTCAGAAAATGTTAATTTAATGTTAAATTTTTTATTTTATCCGTTAAGGACAGTTCTGTGTATTTATGTAGGGCACCGAGAACATTTTAAAACCTTCAAAAATATGAAAAATACGTCGAGCAAACTTGTAAAATATGAAGTACAGGATTTTGCTTTTTTACTATTTGTGTGTTGTTTTTTTAAAAGAAAGAAGGGAAATGTTGACTAGGAGCTTGACACATATAAAACTAGTATCGCAACTCTTAATAAAAAAAAAATAATGAGGAAAACAATATTTTAATTGAAATTCTGTTCTGATTTTTTTTCCTACGAAGCGCTAAGGACTAATTACAGTATTTGTGTGTATAATATTCAACAATTTATAATCGAGATTTATTTAGTTAAATATTGTTATCGTTGTTTAATGTATTAAAAGTAACTAATTGTTTTTCAGAGTGATACATTTTAGATGTTTTGTTTGGCTACATCCAGACAGTTTATGAATGTGGGCTTGATCTGTTGTTGGTATGTTGCGGGAATAATGTTATAATACACTGATTTCCAGATTAAGATAGGTAAGATTTTAGCAATCTTTGGCAAAAGGTTTTATTTATTTACTTTAAGCAATATGTTTACTTTATTAGGGCCTGGGAAGCATTTTAAAACTTCAAAAGTATGAAAAATACTCGGAGCAAAACTTGGAATCATGAAAAGTCAAAGGATTTTGCTGTTTTAGCTATTTGTTGTGCTTTCTAAAGAAGAAGGGATGCTCAGAGCTTGAATTAACTCAGTTCTTGTTAAGGTCTTAAATTACTAATATATATAAAAGAATAGATGCTTCATTTTTTTAAATGAATTTTTCTGATTTTCCCTTTCCCTACTGTTGTTGCACTAAAGTCCAACATATTCAAGTGATTTCTTGGCTATGTATTCAAACCAATTGATATATACTTCAGAGAATCTTGGGTGTTACCAATAATTGTCATAACGTGAATTTTTGACTGTTTAAACGGTAGAAATATTGTTTTCAGGGCGTAATCTAGACTGTTTTGTTTGTAATCAGATTTATCATGAAGGTGTGTGCATGATCTTATGTTGTTTGTATGTTGGGGATAATGTTATATCAATGATTCCAGATTTAAGTACGGTAGTTTTAGCAATTTTAGCAAATGTTTAAGTAATAACAATGTACCATAAGAGGACGACATGGCCAACATTTGTACTTCCAATTCTACTACTCTACTGTCTAATGTTGTTCCTAAATTTAAAAGGTTACTAAAAATTGGACACGTTTATTATCAAGAATTACTTTTCTTAGCTATATGATTTATCTTTAATTGTTTCTACAACGGAAGGAGCCTTACGAGGGACCTTACCAGCTTTTATAAGGACATTTGACACACAAAGAAGCCAGATTGGTGGATTAATACGATTACTTCTTATTGTAATACACAAATGCCAGTAACCAGAAATTTGTACTCCAAGTCACTGAAGTTTGCATTTGCATTATATTTCCCAAGGCTTGTAGAATGCTCTTCAAGCAATTATAATTCTTAATTATAGGAACGAGGTAAGTGTTTTAATATTTATTTGTTTCTTGGGTTTTTCAAATTGATCTATGTTTTCTATAGGGTTACCCTATTACTCTAGTGATTAAAATTGGAATACTAATTATGATGACGTCAAAATTGAAATACCTAACTTAACTGTAACGTGTCCAAAATGAATATTTGTATTCTGTCTATTAATTATTGATTAATACTTACTTTCAGTAACTTTACTTGTTACGGTCATGTGCCTTTGTAAAAAGTTATCGAAGAAGGCCACACGACGTATTCACTTAATCGGCGATAAAGGTAGCATGCAATAAATATCTAAGAGTAGCTTGCAGGTGATCAATCATATACACACGCCCTGGTCAGCCCGTGCATAAAGTTTGTTCGGACGCGTGATTACAATTACAAAGCGCCAAAGGTTCTCACTCTCCTGGTAGCTTCAATCTTCCAAGAAAGTTTGCGCTCCACTCATGATTGGTTTTATTTCATTATTGAAAATGCCTATTTTTTAACTGAATGCAAAATTACAACAGAAAACGTTTGGCATGATGTTTCAAGTAAGAAACTCCTAGATTTCCAAGCCAATAGTGAAAAATGTGAAGAAAAATGATAACTGGTTTGACTGTGCTAGGCCGAATCTAAAACTTTGAACTTACCAGCTGCAGATGCAGTGTACCATCAAACTTGATGTATTTTCAACAGAGGTCAATTCCAAGCTTTTCGGATCGCGATTGAAAGAAGATTTGATTTGAGCTGTTTAAAAGGACCCGGGGACATAAATGACATACAAGTTCTGCCTTTAGTGAAATAGTACATTTATTTGACAATTAGATTGTAAGGGTGTTTTATATTCTGAACCCTAGTTACAGATGCAAGACATTGTGGGAATTAGAATACTAAGTTTGTAAACACATGAAAATAGACTGTTATGATTATCTTTGCATCATTGATTGTTTTAAGTGATTTAGATTGTAGAATGTATTGTGCAGGTTTTTAAAAAGTAACGATCTCAATTCATACTAACTTTCATAAAAATCAAGGAAATTTCCAGAAGAAGAACAGATTATATTATTTTCAACTGCAGCAACTCATTAAAAAATATATATTCAGTCATGTCGAATGTGTTCAAATGTTCTCCCCTTGCCCCGACAGTTAGTTCTCAAAGAATTTAGATCTCTTTACCGATGTTTTTGTTTGTTCAGGAACTGTTTTCTTAGTGAGAAGATGCTGCGAGTTTAACAATTGCCACGCATCTGGCCAAGCTATTAATGCAAGGATGTCAGACCAAAATCCTTAATTGCACACTTGCAGTTGGGCTTGGGTGATGCATCACAATTTTTGGTTCCAGGTTTCTTGTAGATACATTATGTATCTTGGTTTCAGTGTTTTTTCAAGTGGTACGATAGATCCAATGCATGCGCAATAAACACTCAATTCTAGTACTTTCTAGGAAGATTGTTCGTTGCGCAGACATGTTCCCGCCACAGACATTAGAAATTTAGCGGCCTATACTTTTCATGCATGGGAATCATTGCATGTAACCCGGTTTAAGGTAATTTTGTTTCTCGCTCATTAAAACCAGTGATATTGCTACATATGCAAGATTGACATCAGATCTTTAAACGTTAGCGGAGGGATCAGTTCAGAGACTTTTATGCAATATAGAGTTGTAACAGCTTGAAATTCTTCAAATAGAGCTGACTTTATTCAACTTGTTTTGGACAGTAGACCCCGGCCTGCATGGTCTGGTTCATGCAATCTATTTCTTAGAATGGCCACTTATCTGTGGAAGCTCGTATGTGTACTTTAATGCCATGATTTGACATTATCCATAGTGATCTACGGTGTATAGCTTTCAACTCTTGGATCAATGCAAGCAGAGTGAGAGGTTACGGTCTGTAACCTGTGTGACATAATTGATCCAACCGATATTCTTAAAATACAGCTGTATTTTAGTGAAGTTGCCACGTCCTTTGAAAATTGTTCTTGCTTGGGGATTTCTACGAGATGGTTTCCTTGGGGAGTAGGGTATTAATGGAGGAAGGTTTACAGATTGCTTGAACGGTTTAGCCCCTAATGCAGTATAACATTGATGTTGGAGTCAGTAGTGAGCAGTTCGGCGGACACTTCTTGTAGATAGGCTTTACATGCTTTACTTGTTTCTGAACTTTTGGTATAAATCACAGATTACCAGTTTAAATCAAGTGCAAGCCCGATCAAAATATTTATGCAAGTAGATCTCTCTTGCCACGATTAGAATGAGCGAGATTAATAAGAAATTGACGAACATGACGAGAGATTATTTCAGAACGGCTGCCTATGGATATTAAAGAAGAGATAGGAACTTGAAAATTTGCCCTATCAAGCTCTTTCACTGAATGAATGTAACAAACAGCACCCATTGCTTTCGTCCAATTAATGACATATTGGAGAAATGTCAAGATTGAGTGTAATTTGTTGCTTTGGAAAATGTAGTTAATTAGGGAGAAGTAACTCTTAACGAGGCTGTGATCTGGATTCTATCTAACTTCGAGAAATGTACGATAACAAAAAAATTGAGTGTAGGACATGCTTCTATTATGGTAATGTATATGCGATTGCTGTCTATCTGTACCGATTTTAAAGCTGAAGAGTAGCGATTGGTGTGAGATTTATGTGTCAGAGCATGTGCCTTAGCTTTGCTATCTATAGTTTATATTGAGTTGCGTCATTCCTTCAAAATATGTTACGTAGACCAAACCCATCCAGTTTTTCCCCAGGCTTTTTTAAAAGCGGGAATCACGGGGTTTGAGGGAACCCGCCCGGGTTTTTTGGTCAGGACTATCAATTTGATTAGTAATAGAGCAAGTTTTTAATGCGCAGCGGGGAAGGGCCAACGGGGGGGACTTCCCCGAGGGGAGGGTGGTATGTCAGATTTAAAACGGGCGAAAATAGCTGTTTTCTATCCTGCATGTGAGAGATTAACAGCCCCCATGCAAAAAAAAACCCAAAGGGACAGTTTTTTCAAAAAAAGCGAACAACACAAGGAAGGGGGCAAAACCGACAACGTCGTGACACAAAAGACACTAAAACTTTTTCCCTTTCATTTCTCAGGGAAAGCGCACACCTTTTGAAAAAGAGGATAAGCCCACTCAAAAAAATTAAAATTACAGGGGGTAACGGGGTTAAGTAAACCTGTTAATGTAGAAAATGCTGTTTCTATAGGAATAAACCCACGTTAAAAAGAAATGGTTGGGAAACCCTTTTTTGGCTAGTTTTTCCCTTTTAAGAAATCACGGGCAAGTTATAAACAATGGACACAAAATAAATTATTAAAGTAAAATAAACAAAAGTGATCATTTTGCCCCTAAAAATTTTTATTTCAGAGGCTTACAGCTGCTGCAAAAAAAGAAATTTTCCCTAAAACAAAAAGTAAAAATTTTCCAGATATGAGTTATACAGTACGCCGTTTTCCCCCTTTTTGATTTAACAGGACCCCCCAAAAACAAGTTTGCAAAAATTCTTGACTACCAAAATGAAATTTTGGGGCTTTAAAGGAGTTTGGGAAAAGCTTTGACCAAATAAAAAAAGTACATTGTTAAATACGTATTAGATGGGGGGGCCCACCTTGCAAACGTTTCCCTTTGGGGGCCCAAAAAATTGTACATTCGCAGATATATGAAAAATCAATATTATGAGTGCATTAAAACAACGGTAAAAAAGGGGGCTACAGTTTTTTTTTTCAAAGGGTTTATTCTTCGGGCCCCAAAGAAATCAAAGAGTAACACCCCATCAGAGGGGGAAAGGGAAATAAAAATTTAAACATTTTTAAATTTTTTCATTTTTGAAACACCTTTCAGGCCCAAAAAAAGGAAAAACTTTTTTTAAGCAACAAAGAGAACAAAAAAAATTTTTATTAAAAAATTCTTGGGCAAAAATTTGAAAAAGAAAGGAAGTAAAAGTAATCCATGCGGGAAGACAAACGCAGATTGCCCTTTATGGGTACATACAGCTATTTCTGAGATTTTAAATTTAAAAGTTTACAGAAAGTGATGGGTTTGGGACCAGACTTACTGGTATTGCTTTGTTGTAAATGCTCCCCAAAGTTTCCCAAACCCGAAAATTTTTTTTCAGATCAGATATAAGATAGTGTATCCCCTTCCCCCAAACAAATGGTTTTTTCAGAAGCAAAAAAATTTTTTGGGGGACACAAAAGTATTAAATTCTCTTCCATTTACCCAAATTCTACACGGGGTTTCCCGATTCAAACATCCCACATGTAGGGCATAAATTTAAAATCAAACCGGTATCCGTTTTTTTCCCAAAAAAGGATCCCAAAATTTTTCGAGATTTTCCCCGGGAAATATTCAACAAAGATTCGTCGCGAAAAGGGAAAGTTGTGACAATTTGGAAAAAAATGCTATTGTTTTATTAAAAATGGAGGCTTTCCGTATTTTAAGGGGAGTTGATATGTTGGGGTTTTTAGAAAATTTTCAAAATAAAGTTTTAAAATCCCCAAAAAAAAAAAAAAAAACAAAAAAAAAATTTTCAAAAAAAAATAATAAACTTAACAAAAGGGAAACCTTGGAAACCCAAATTAAAAAATGATCTACCACCAGCACCCGGAAACATTGCCCGAAATTTTTTAAGTGCAACTGCAAACAAAATTGCGAAAAACAAAAACGGTGGGAAAATGCCCGGGGAAACACGGGGTTTTAGAAAAGTTCTTCAGGGTGCGGTGCAGCCATGGTGACAGCTGTTAAATTCTTCCCTCCATTGAAAGAAAAAAGTTTTTTTGATGAAAAGCAAGATGACGTTTTTTCCATGGGTAGTGCTCTTTGTTTCAAATTTTCCCCAAACCCCTAATTATTAAAGTTAAAAATCGCAAATTTAAATTTTGTAAATATAACAAATTGTAAAGGGGTCCCTTTTTCTATTAAAAGCACTATGTATTATACACATGTACATGTACCCTTTTTTCAGTCCCGGCCCGCCGCAGTAAAATTTTTTTCTGTGATTTTTCCCGAAAATGTATTAAAATTTTGTTTGTTTTTAAAGTTTTTTAATTTTTTGGGGGTGGATCCCTAGAAACGAGATGTTGATACTAAAAGAGTTTTAAATTTTTAAGACTGTTTAACAAAAATGTAATCCCGTTGGTCAGTAAAACTAAGTAAGGGGGAGCATAAACCCAAACAATTTTTTAAATGTTTCTGCCCTGCAAATATAAATTTTAAAGTAGAATTAAAAAATTTAAAAAAATATATATTTTTTTTTAGAATTAAATATTTAAAAAACTGTTGACTATAGTTAAATTCCCCTATTTTTTAAAAATATGTTAATTTGGGTTTTCCCCGAACAAATTTTTTATGTAAATTTTAAATTTTGTTTTTTATGTTCCTCGTTTGAAATCATTATACGTGTATATTATACATTTTTATGTTCAAAAACTACTTTATAGTTCTGTTGTTAAAAAATAAAAACACATGTTTTTCATATGAGGTAAATTTGTTAAGTTTGTGTATGCATTACTTTTGTTTATCGGATATTTATTTAAAGTCTTTTCTCTGAACCAGAGTGGGTGGGGGAACCCCCCACCCCTCAAGTTTTCTATTAATGGGTTTTTTTATCTAAAAATTTTTTAGATTTTTACGGTAAAAAACAAAATAAAAATTTTTTATTTAAAAAATTTTTTAATTTTACATGTGGAAGGTGGAAAAAAAACTTAATTGAAAAAAGAAAATTTTTTGAAAAATTAAATATAATTTTTGGGAGAATTAAAATTTTTAATAAAAAAATATTTAATTTCCCGGGGCCTTTTAAAAAATTTTTAAAAATTTAAAAAAATTTTTACTTTTTAATATTTTTTTTTTTTTTTTTTCCCGCCCTAAAAAAATGTGTTTTTTCTAAAAAGTTCAACTGTAAATTTTCACAAAGAAAAAAAAAATGTTAACTGGCCAAAAAATTTAAAAATCCCATATTTTTAAAAAAAGGGGGTGGGTAAATGTTTTGGGGCCCCCTTTTTTTTTAAGTAAACAAAAGATAAAGATTTTTTTGTGTTTTTTTATTTAATAAAAAATGTTTTTAAAAACACCACTGTTTAAAATTTTCTAAGTGTATTTTGTATATTTTAAAATGATATCAAATTAAAAGATTATGTTCAAGGGTTTTTAAAAGCTAAAAAAAATAAAGAAAAAATAATTTAAATTTTAAAAGGAAAACACCTTTTTTTTTATCCATTTTTCAGAATTTTTTCCCCCTTTTAAAAAAGCATTTGCAACTTTTTCGCACACACCAAAAAAGGATTCAAAGGGAAAAAGAAAATAATTTAAATTTTTTTTTCTTTTTTAAATTCTTCTAAAGGTTTTACTTATTTTTTTTGCCAGATTGACTAGCCCAATTTGTTTTTATACTTTAAGAAAATTGAAAAACCCTAAGTTAATATGACCAAGTTTTTTACTTGTTACTCTAAAAAAAAAATTTTGGGAAAAAATCCCTTTATTTTTTTTGTTTTTTTTACAAATTAAGTGAAGCGAGAAATAACAATTTTCATTAATTTTCTACTGTTTTTATAATATAATTTTTTTTGATATCTTTGGGCCCCATCAAATTAATAGATCCTATTTTAAAAAATTGTAGAATTCCAATTTTATTAATCAATAAGGAAGTTCATTTTTTAAATTCTTTTTTCTAGATCTATTTAATTATAAAAAAAAAATATATTTGCCATTTGGGAAAAAATAGATATTATATCTGATAACGAATACATATACATCTCAAAATAAACTTTTAAAAAAATCCCTTTAAAAGGTCAATGTCAGTTTAAAAACATATTTTAAAAAACAGAAAACTGGGAAATATTTCCAAACTATAAATAATACTTTAAAAACATTTTGGGTTTTAAAATTTTAAAATAAAAATGCTCCTAAAACTTTCTCCCTTTATTCTTTATTCAAGTAGGGAACAAATTTTTTGAAAAAGATAAAAAAAATTTAAAAATATTGATTTTTTTTTCCCGATAACCCGAAACAGATTTATTTTTCTTTAAATAGGATATTATAAAATAAAGTAAAAATTTTAAAACTTTTTTAAAGGAATAACTTGAGCGCTTTTTGTCTTTTTGTTAAAATACTTAAAATTGTTTTTAAATTTATTTCCCCGGATTTCTATGTAAACAAAAATTTTGATTTAAATTACATTTAACCCGAATGAGAGTATTTTTAAAAAAGGGAGAAAAATTAAAAATATTTCAAAAGTTACTAAACTTTTTAAAACATAAAAACCAAATCTCGGGGAAAAATTAAAACGCATTTTAACCTGAATTTTTTTGTTGTTTCCATCCCCAAATCCATAAAAGTATTGAATTTTTGAAATAAAAAACCATATCCCCTTTTTAAAAATATTCTTATCAATGTTAAAAAGAAAACAATAAAAACAAACAAATTTTAAAAACAGAAACACACCGAATGACACAAACAAATAAAAAAAAAATTTTAAAAAAAATTTTTGTTAATCATTAAACAACTTACCCAAAATTTTAAAAAATTAAACATGTAAATAAAAAATTTTGGGCCCGGAAAAAAAAAATATAGAAGTAAAAAAATTTAAATTTCCTTCTATTGTAAAAATTTTTTAAAATGATTTTGAAAAATTTTCAGTTTCGTTTTTTCAATGAGGGGTTTTTAAAGAGGGGAATTTCCTTTTTTTTAAAATTTTTAAATTAAAAGTTGTTTATAATGGAAGGCCCCTTTGAATGAAAAAAACAAAAATTATTTTGAAATTTAATTTAGAAATCAGAGGGTAGCCACCCCAAAAGTAAAAAAATAAATATAAATATGCCCCCAGTTTTAAACTTTAATATCTTCATAGCAGATTGGGTTTTTTTTTTTTTCTAGACAAAAATTTTTTTTTCCATCACTTTTAAAATGTTTATACTAATTTCATTTATAACTTTCTCAAAAATTTTTTTTTAAAAGGGCCAATAATTAAAGAATATCCATGTGTTACATTTCTATTTTTGCCCACCCAATATTTTAAAATTAGTTATAGAAATTTTTTGCAACCCCACCAAAGAAAACATGCTTGATCAAAAAATATTTTAAAAATTTTGGGGTAAAAAAAAGAACATAATTAAAAAAAAAGATAAGAAATTTAAAAATTTTTAATCAAAATGAAGGTCAATCAATAGATAATTAAATGCATTTTTATTCCTTTTTTTAAAATGGGTTTATCCCTTAAACCAAAAGACCCAAATAGTATTAAACCAAGTTTGATGGAGCTAGAGAATTTTGTACCAGGGGGGGCCTGCCTTGAAAAAAAATAGGAGAAAAACGTAAAGTCACGTCTTATAAAATTTTTTTTAAATATTTAAAAAAAAAGATGATAAAATTTTATTGTTAGGTTATGTATTTTTCAAAACAAAATTTTCCTTTAAAAATTTTAAATATGCAGAGGGGGAAAACCCAAGACATTTGCGCCCTTTTTTTGTTTTTTTTTGTACTTTATTTAACCCTCTTGTTTCCCCTTTAAACCGGGTATGGTTTTTAAAATTTATTGGGTATAAAAACATGACTGCTTGTGTTTTTCCCCTTTTTCATGAAAACATTTTTATCAAACATTAAAAAAAAAATAAAGTACGATGTGCAAACCCCATTTGTCCCTTAAAAAAACCCTTTTGGAGCAAAAAAAAATACAAATAAAAAGATGTCAAAATTTAATTTTTTTTCCCGCCGGAAACTAATCTGGATTAAAAATTCCCCCTTATACTTAAATTAAAAAAAAACAAAAAATGAGATTTTTGGGGTTTTTTTTTTCAGTGCAAAAGTTTTCCCTCCATTAGCCTAAAAGCTTACCCAAAAGGGGCAAGGGGGGGCAAGGGTTTTTCAAAAGTAAAATTTTAAAAGAAAGATTTTCTTTAAAGAATTGGAAAAAAGGGTAGGGTAAGGTTTAAAAAAAATTGAAAAGTAATTATGTTTTTTCATTGATCTATGGCCTAATATTTCCCTTTTTAAAAAAAAAACCCTTTTTTTAAGTTTTTCCTCAAAAGTCAAAAACTTTGAATTTTTAGGCTTTAAACAAAATTCTTTTGGAAAGGAAACCCCCCCTTTTTTTTCGTGTACCCCTATAAGGGAAACGTGGAAAGGGGCTGAAGTTTGGACGCTGGGCACATAATTTTTAGATATGTAAAAGGGAAAACTATTTTTAAACTTCATAAAAATAAATCACAGCAACAGACAAACCCTGCAAGTTAAAAACATTTTTTGGTTTTGTAATTAGATCAGTAAATTTAAATTTTAATTAAACCCAAATTTTATTTAATTTTTTATATCTGTTATAAATTTTAAAATTTAAAAAACCAAATTTTTTGTTTTAATTTTTAAGGATGGAAGGATAAACAGCCCGAATATGCAAAAATTACGAGAAACAAAGAAAAAAAAAAAAAAATGTTTTTAATTTATCCCAGAAAAACTTGACTTTTTGGAAAGGTTTAAATTTTTAAACAGTTCCCAAAGTGAAAATTAACAAACAAAAAAAAAGGGCCCTTTAAAACAGGGGGGTTTTTTCTTTTTTTTTTATATTTGGATCATTTTGGGTGCTTTTATGTAAATAAAATATATGTTTTTGTAAAAAAATTCCAAATTTAAATTTATTAAAAAAAACCCAAAAGAAAAAAAGTGCTATGATTATTTTACAAGGGTTGATAAGGGTTTGTTTAAACCATTACATTAATCACTTAATTTTAATTTTTATTTTAATTTTTGATTTAATTTTTGTTGTATTCTCATTTTTTAAAAGTCAGAGTTTTTTTTTGCCATTAAAGCATAAAAATTTGTCCCCTCCTTTATTTTTCCCCAAACCTTATAAAAAGGGTTTTTGTAATTTTGTGTTTTTGCCCAATTTCTTTTAAACCCTTTTTTTTTTTTTTGTTTTTTTTTTTTTTTTGTTTTTTTTTTAAAAATTTGGTTTTTCCCTTATTTTAAAAAGCCCCTAAATTTAAATACTCGTTTTTGTTCTCTTTAAATTTTAGGGATTTACTTTTAGAGAGGGAAAGACCATTAGGTTTTGTGGGCCCAAAAGGGTTGGGTGTCATATTCCCCCCAACAGAACAAAATAGATTGTTAAACAAGAGGAAGAAAGGAAGTTTGAGAAAAAGTTTAAAAAAATTTTTTTGTTTCCCCAATTTTCCCCTTGATAAATCATAGTCAACGTTAAAAAAAAACAAAATTGGGTTTTTTAAGAAAAATAAAAATTAAAAAAATGAAAAATTACAAGGACCCGAAAAATTGTTAAAATTTTTAAAAAATAAAGTCGATTGTTTACAAAAATAAAAAAGAATTTTTTTTTATGTAGGCTAATAGTTTTGAAACAGTTTTTCTTTGGAAAAGTTCGAAGGAAAATTTTTTATTTTTCCCGTCAAGAAAAAATGCCCCTGAAAAAAATTAAGAGATTTAAATTTTTTTTTTTATATCTGTTTTCCCTTTCACAAGAAAAAACACGTTACATGTGTTTTTGATGAAAAATATAAAAAATTAAAAAATAATAAAGCAGATCTGTATAGGGAAAGTTAAAAGGGGGGAAACATTCATATTAACTTTTAAACTCACATTGTGTATTTTAAAAATAACTTGTTTAACACAAGTAATTTTTTTTTTTTGTTAAAAGCCCTACCCCACAATAAACGGGTTTTTTTTTACAAAATTTATCAGATTACCCCCCTTTTGGATTTTCCCCCATTTTTTAGCTTTAATTGTGAATTTCTAGTATCGGTTAATATGTTGAAAAAAAATAGAAATGGGAAAATGGACGGCATAGGCCCCAAAGTTTTGTTTGTCCCTAAAAATTTCCCCTTTAAACTTTCACTGTTATTTTAAACCCAAAACAAAAAACAAAAAAAGGGACCACCCCAAAAAGTGAATTTCGGGGTTTAAAAAGGGGGAAAAATTTTCCCTTTTGAAAAATTTGCAAATTTTATAAGTTCATCCCAAAATTTAGAAAAGTGCATTTTGGGGCCCCACTTTTGTCTGAGGGCCCGGAAAACAAGTTGTTCCCCTTTAAAAGAACATCGATTTTAAATTGGGAAGTTTCGAAAGGGGGATTTCCCCTAAATTTTTAAAATTCCACTGGTTTATCCGAATAATGCATAATTTTTCATGGCTTTAAAAAAACTAGGACAAAATGTTTATAAATTTGATAATCCGATACATCATCAAAAAAACCTTTTTAAAAAAATTTCTAAAAAAAAAGAAACCCAAAAATTTTTTTTTTTTCAAATTTTATTTATTTAAATTTTAGGGATGCCCAAAACCCTTTATTAAAAAGAGCTCCCAAAAAAGGCCCCGGGGAAAAAAATACGCCTTTAAACCCCAAGTTTTTTTTGGAAAAGTAAATAATT